>NC_136263.1:30033494-30155994 GCF_964187855.1 Myxine glutinosa | reverse complement strand
TAATGAAGTGTGGAGGGAGTCTCGGTGGACGAGAATGGCTCGAATCCAAGTCACAAAGAAAACCTCCATTGCGTGTGTGACTACATGAGACGAATGGCTTATCAACGCGAAACCAAACGCGATTCGAATTTCACGACATCGAGCTTATCTTTCCCAATCGGACTTGCGACATGCACACATATACATGGACCATGGTCCATGTCCGTCCGATTCGTGTTCAAACCGGTTGCCTCCGAGCGCCTCCGTACGACCCCCGTACGTATTGCACACGATTGTGCTGCGATCATCATCCGTTTGCTGTGAATCGCCACGTCTATTATATAGTTCAATTGTTGCGACTGGACGACAAGCTCGAGCCTATCTGTGCCTCCGAGCATGCGTCATCAGGTGTGATAGTGACGTCATCCATCATAAAACGAGGTTAACTTAACTTAGTGGTTGGGAGGTCGGTGGTTCAAACCCCCCACTGAGTCATACCAATGACTAAAAAAAGACTACCAAAAATGAAAAAACTACCAAAAAAAGACTACCAAAAACAAGATTACCAAAAAAAGACTACCAAAAAAAACTACCAAAAAAGACTACCAAAAAATACCCAAAAATACCAAAAAAAACCTACCAAAAAGACTACCAAAAAAGTACCAACAAAGATTACCAAAAAACCCCCAAAAAGACTACCAAAAAAAGACTACCAAAAAAAGACTACCAAAAACAAGATTACCAAAAAAAGACTACCAAAAAAAACTACCAAAAAAGACTACCAAAAAATACCCAAAAAAACCTACCAAAAAGACTACCAAAAAAGTACCAAAAAAGACTACCAAAAAACCCCCAAAAAGACTACCAAAAAAGACTACCAAAAACAAGATTACCAAAAAAAGACTACCAAAAAAAACTACCAAAAAAGTCTACCAAAAAATACCCAAAAATACCAAAAAAAACCTACCAAAAAGACTACCAAAAAAGTACCAAAAAAGACTACCAAAAAACCCCCAAAAAGACTACCAAAAAGTACCAAAAAAGACTACCAAAAAACCCCCAAAAAGACTACCAAAAAACCCCCAAAAAGACTACCAAAAAAAAGACTACCAAAAAGACCCCAAAAAGTACCAAAAAAAACTTCCAAAAAAACCAAAAAAAGACTACCAAAAAAAAAGACTACCAAAAAAAAGACTACCAAAAAAAAGGAGCAAAAAAAAATACGACCAAAAAAAAAAGACTACGAAAGACCATGCTGCTTCCTTACTTGACGTTCAGCATGTGATAAAAGGAACATGGGTAAAGAACCATAGGTTGGTAATATTAGCTCAGGCTTTGATGGGCCAAATGTCGTCCACCCTATACTGGCGAGGCAGCTAACACCCATTATTAGGGTGAATCGTTCACATTGTGATACAATACACCCATTATTATGGCGAATCGTTCACATTGTGAGACAATACAAGCATGAAATTTGGCAGTGATGCTCATACATCCAGTCGATTAGCCAACTTGAAATTCAACATGGTGGCCATTTTTATCAAAATGTCCGCCAAAATTGCTAAAAAGTGCCATAAAGTCTTTAATAATGAATTTAGGATGTACGAGTATCAATACAAAATCACAGAACTAAATATCTATAAGAGGTAGTTAAAATTTTCAATTTATATTCTCAATAAATAGAATGTCGTGGGATAAATAAGCCACAGAATTTTAAGCAGGATTTCTCAACTTAGCATTCTCTCCCAGATTAAAATGATAAATTTATCTTATTAAGCCAAATTGAAAAATTTTGCTACCTCTTATAGATAACTAGCAGGAGTACCTAATGTTGCCCGGTGATATTCTAATCCTGTTGGCATTTTGAAGAAATCAATTTATTTGTTTTTTCAATTTGTTATTTTGGGGTGCCGAAAACACTTCGCAACACCCACTCACGGAATGTGGTCGGGGATCATTTACTATTACCTTTCACAAAGCTACAAAGTATTAGGCACTATAGAGCAATTTAAAAAAGAAATTCCCCCCAAAAAATCGAACTTGTTTTTCTTCAAAAATTTCAATTGTTTATTTATTTATTTAGTTTTTGCCCAAAACACTCCCAGGCACTCATTGAAGAACCTCTGAAAGTTTGTCGAAGATCCGTTCAGCTATTTCTGAGAAAATGGTGACATTCAGACAGACAAACGGCTCTCTTATAGTATATATATTTAGTGCTGTGATTACCTCCCCCACCAAAGGTGGATGGAGGTCATGTTTTCACTCCTGTCTGTCTGTCTGTTTGTTTATCTGTGAACAAGATATCTCAAAAAATTTGTGGTCAGATTTGGACGAAATTCGGTGGAGAGGTTGGGTATGTGGCAAATGACGAAAAGATTAGATTTTGGTGAAGATCCGGATCTGGATCCAGATCATAGAATTTTAAAGTGAATCTTCACCATTGAGAGATTGGGCAAAAAACAATAAAAAATCAAGATATCTCAAAAAGTTGTGGACGGATTCAGATGAAACTGGGTGGAGAGGTTGGGTGTGTGACGAGGACGAATCGATTCGATTATCGTGAAGATTCGAATCTGGATCAGGATCATGGAATTTTTTTTTAAAGTGATTATGCACCATTGTGTGATAGGGCCAAAAACGATATATAGCACGATATTTCAAAAGGTTGTGGACGGATTCTGAAAAAACTTGGTGGATGAGTTGGGTAAGTGACGAGAACAAGCCAATTAGATTTTGGTTCAGGTCCAAATCCAGATCCGACCATCAGTGGATAGAAAACGTAAACTGTTCAGCCTGGCGGAGGTATGCTCTATATACTGAGTGCCCTTCTAGTTTTGTGTTGATACTCCGACGTCGTAAATTCAATGTTATAAAGTTTATGGCACCTTTTAGCAATTTTGGTGGGAGATTTGAAAAACATGCCTGCCATGTTGAATTTTGAGTTGGCTAATCGACTGGATTTAAAGAGTATATTATATATAAGAACATAAATGCTAAATTTCATGCTTGTATCACAATGTGAACGGGTTTTTGTGTTAGTCGCCTAGCTATACATTTGAATATATATATATATATATATATATATATATATATATATATATATATATATATATATATACACACACATTGTTACGGAAACGGGGACGGCGCTCCCCTTAGCAAGGGGGGGGGGGGGGGTTAATCCCCCTTCTATTTGCACTGGCCGTCTCTGATCCTGAAGCTACCCCGCTCCCTTGTGGGGTGGGATTGGCCGAGGCGATTGGTCAAGGGATTCCCGTACACCCCGCCAATCCCTCCACAAGGCAGGTGGGTAACTCCGCTCGAAACCACGGACAAGATGGTATTTTGCCGAGCGGTTTTAGCAGCCCGCGGTTCGAGCCATTTATCAAGGGACTAAACCCGATTGCGGAGCTTTGGCCGAAATCGCACCACAGGAACTCAATGGGGAAATCTCTAAAACGATCGGATGAGAAAGAAGAAATCAAAGAATGGAGGAACAGGTATTTATTAATTATTTACACAAACCAAAATCAAAGAGAAGAAAAGAAATCAGAGTAATATATGGAAAATGGAAGGAGCAGAAGGACACAGAGCAAGCTTATCTACACAGGCTTAACTTATCCCCAGGACAATACAGACAGAACGAACGAACTCACACGAATGGGATGGAATGGGAAGGCAGAGAAGGGTCCAGGCAGATGGTAGGCGTCGAATTCCGGCTCCAAGCGCGCGCTCCGATCCACACTTTGGGGTCGAGGCGAAAATCCAGCAAACAGCTCCGCTCCGGGCTGGCAGCGAGGAGCCGGCAGCTCCACGTATTCGGCTTCACACCGGCAGCTCCACGTATTCGGCTTCACACCAGCAGCTTTCTTATTCGTCCTCCGCCTCCTGCGTCTCCGAGGTTCTCTCAACACTCCACAGAATCTGCCTCTGGTCCAGCGCACCTCCCTCAAACCTCTCTCTCTCATCTGGCCCCTTACGCATCTCTTGGTGGGGGCTGATGCAACGGGTTTTATAACCCCGCCCTCTTGAGCCATACCCACTCATTCTTGGTTGGCTGATCGGAGCTGGCTGACTCCTCCTCTTGATGACGAGGTGCGGGCCACGCCCTTGTTCATTGGCTTGACCGCGTGTTCAATGGAGTTTTGGGGCCAGTCGAACGAGCCCCAGCCAAAGGGCAGCGAACGCTGCCGGCAATGGCGTTTTGGGGCAATTGAAAGGGGATTCTACCTTATTTCATTTGATGCAACGCAAGGTCAACTAGTGGAGACACAGCCTTAACTGATACACATAATAAAGAAATAACTATAGAGAGGTTCTATGGTTTTCTACGTGCTTGTACATGGACTAGCTAAGGTGCACTTATTTCAATTAACAGCCAATTAAGGGGAAATGTACACAGGAAATTTACTACTAAATTTACAAAGTGAAGGTTCTAAAAACCGTAACAATATATATATATAATGCATCACGAGCAGACACGGTCCAATCCTTGAGAATTGTGAAATTGTGAATGAGCAATTGAAAAATTGAGATTTTTGAGAATTGATGAAATTGAGCATGATTGAAAAATGAATAATGAAGAAATATAATAAAAATATAATAAAAAAGAATGTAAAAATAAAAAGCAAGAAATAAATAAATAAAGATAAATAAAGAAAGAATAATAAAAATGAAAAATGAAGAATGAAAGAATGAGAATTTATTGAAAAATTGAAAATATGTGAATTGAAAAATTGAGAATCCTTGTGAATTGTGAAATGGACGACGACAGCTGGGATTATAAAAGGTATTCCAGGAATAGTGAGCCGAGCGGTCACAAAGAGATTCCATGGGAAGCTCGAAGCGTTCACTTCGCTTCGTCTCTTGCACAAATCACTCACACGACCATCACTTCGTGATCGATGACATCGTCCACACAAAATGGCGATTCATTTGAAACAATTATTCGCTGGAGACGGATGGCATGTGGCCCATGGTAAAGAGCAGCGCTGGCTCCGCATCCATTGCTGTGCACTGGCCGGTTTTGAACCTCATGAATGGAAAACCCTCATGGGGACAGAGCGCGCGGAAAACTGCTTCATTAACTTGTTAGTTAATGAGTTTAAATTGCAAAACGAGTGCGGCAGCTCTGGGTTCCGCACGTCAGAGATACGAAGTGGGGTTTGAATTCACAGGGTGTCTTGTTCGCGTTTTCGGTCGTGGATGTTAAAGGTGCACAGATATAGCGCACTCACCTTTGGACATGACCTGTGCATATAGCAATAGCATGGTTCGATTCCCGACTTGACCATAAATTCTCGGGTTGGTGCTTCTGAGGCAGGACATTTCATCCCAGGCTACTGGACACCTGGGTGGATAATTGGACAGCGAGAGGTGGCCTGCCAGGTGAACGGGTCCGGAACGCACACAGACAGGCCCTGGTTGCCGCGGCTGAATTGGAATATCCGCCCAGAGCTGAAAAGTTATAACATGTAACCCACAACTATACTGTTGGGGGAGGGAACGAAATGGAGACTTTGATGGTCCCTCATTGCTCGTACTTCGTGCATGGCTCTTTGTTGGCATGTTGTATAAATACCAGGTACGATTTAGCACACCTGATATTAATGCTCAAGCTCGACGTCTGGGAGAGAAATTGAGCATTGCTGACGAAAATTCCGCTGCTTATTTATCCCACGACGTTCTAGGCAATTGAGAGAGCGACTTACCTCTGGGCGAGCACCTCGGGGCCATGCAGGAAGGAGCCAGGTAACCCGAGCGTGTTTGCGTAAAAAGCGCATTAATGTGAAGCATAATGTGAGGCTGAGCTCGGGCGCTTTTGCGTTAAATGCGCTCTTTGTTTGTCAAAGACCGACCCGAGGCCATTTTTACGAGTGATCTTTGCGGGACTTTGTGTGATGTGTATCACCAACCGTCACGCG
This sequence comes from Myxine glutinosa, assembly GCF_964187855.1. Taxonomy (NCBI): domain Eukaryota; kingdom Metazoa; phylum Chordata; class Myxini; order Myxiniformes; family Myxinidae; genus Myxine; species Myxine glutinosa. The sequence continues at coordinate 30,150,091 of NC_136263.1, read as the reverse complement.
GGAAGAAAAGAAAATAGACGAGTGTGCAACGGTCGAAACGCGTGTTTACATCGACAACCACCTTGGGTCGGTAAACGTGTTGCGATGCAGCATTATGCGTCCAAATAGTTGTGACGACCATCACCTGCATTGTGCGACAGTCGGACATTTCTAGACTATTATACAAACAGCTCACGAGAAGAAAGAGGTGCGATTGACAACTTGGCTTCTCGTCTGGTAGTATGGGTTCAAATCCCGACACGTTTATCAACTCGAATTCTCGAGATTTGAAGGCGCAGGGTGTCTGTCTCATCACGATATTTAGAGTTTGTTGTCATGTCGCAGATGTTGGAGAAATAGGTTGTAACATCTGCCGGAATATTCGGATTCGCGAATGGAGCATTGCTTCAGCGGCATAAGCAAACCTCAATAATGATGCAACCAGCAGACAGAACATAGCAGTTTCCACTGCCACTTAAGGTGGACGGGGGTTATGTTTTCACCACTGTTTGTCTGTGAGCAGGATATCTCAAAAAGTTATGGACGGGTTCGGATAAAATTTGGTGGACAGGTTGAGTGTGTGACAAGGAAGAATCGATTCGATTTTGGTGAAGATCTGAATATGGATTCGGATACGAGAATTATTTAATTTTTAAGTGATTCTTCACCATTGAGTGATACTGATAGGGCTAAAACCGATACATAGCACGATATCTCAAAACGTTATGGACGGATTCGACCGAAACTTTGTGGACAGGTTCTGTGTGCAACAAGGACTAATCGATTCGCTTTTGGTGAAGATCTGAATATGGATTCGGATACGAAAATTATTTAATTTTAAGTGATTCTTCAGCATTGAGTAATATGTTCAAAAACTATACATAACAGGATATCTCAAGAAGTTGTGGACGGATTTGGACGAAACGTGGTGGACCAGTTCTGTGGGTGACAAGGACTAATCGATTCGATTTTGGTGAAGATCTGAATATGGATTCGGATACGAGAATTATTTAATTTTTAAGTGATTGTTCGGCATTGAGTGATTGGGCTAAAACAAACATATAGCAGGATATCTCAAAAAGTTATGGACGGATTCGACCGAAACTTGATGCACAGCTTCTGTGTGTTAAAAGGACGAATTGATTCGATTTTGGTGAGGATCTAGATCCGGGTAGAAATCTTTTTTTTAAACTTTCAAAGTGCTTCTTCACCAATGAGAAATGGGGCCAAAAACGATATATAGCAGGATATCTCAAAAAGTTCAAGACGGGTTAAGAAAAACATTGGTGGATGAGTTGGGTAGGTGACGATAACTAGCCCATTAGATTTTGGTACAGGTTCGGATCCAGATCCGGCCTATCAGTGGATGCAAAACGTAAATTGTTCACCCTGGCGGAGGTATTCGCTCTACTGAGTGGTGTTCTAATTACCTCCACCACTGAAGGTGGATGGAGGTTATGTTTTCACCCCTGTCTGTCTGTCAGCCTGTCTGTCTGTTTGTCTGTTTGTGAACAAGACATCTCAAAAAGTTGTGAACAGATTTGTTTTAAAGATGGATTCACCTGATACATCAAAAAGGTGGTGTTCAGGAGCAGGTTCATTCAGTCTATCTGTCTTTGGGTGTGTCTGTGCACATGATTACACGTACTGTATATTGTGAGTACTATTTGGATTTTGGGTGAAACTTTATAAAATCCCACACACCGGTGCAGGATTCGTGACCCGACGCTGCGTATACAAATGGACAGTTCCACAAAATATATATGATGGTGCCATCAATGAACTGTGCTGTGAACTTATTTATGAATCTCGAAATATTTAACCCTTTACTTCGTTAAAAAGGAAAAAAAAGAAGCCTGGTGTTGGGTAAGCGGCTAGGGTGCTGCCTTGGGATCCTAGGATCCTGGGTTCGCAATCCCGGTCAATCGCTGAATTAATGTCAGGGGGATTGACTCAGCCTGTCATCCTTCCGGGGTCGGCAAATTGAGTACCAGTTTACTGGTAATTCCCTGTGTATCGCAAAAAAAGGCGACTAACAGGGTTGGTGGCAGGAAGGGCATCCGGGCATAAAACATTGCTTCAAAAAGGGGACCAAGGTGCCCGAAAAAGGCCAACCCCTGCTTTGCGGGGAAAAATGGCTTCTAAAGGTGGTTCATGTTCACTTCGTTAAAAAAAAAAAACCCAGTAATTTAAGGATGCATAGTTTCACTCTAAGCTTACACCAATCCCGGCTAAAATTTTTGCGTTGCCACAACGTTGCTACAACGTTTCACTTTCGTTGTTGCAACGTTTTGCTCCAACGTTTTAAGCACGTTCCAATGTCTAGTTGTGGGTATATGTCCACAACGCTTATCACGACGTTATTATACCTTTGCAGCAACGTTGTCACAACGTTATCGCATGTACGTTTGCACAACAATGACAGGAACATTCACACAACGTTGCGGGAACGTTCAAACGTTGAGTTTTGCTGACGTTTCCACAACGTTTTATCATAACGTTGCGTTAACGTTATTATAACTTTGCAGCAACCTTAACTTTACAGGAAAATTTACACAACGTTCCGGGAACGTTCAAACGTTGGGTTGTGCGGACGTTTCCACAACGTTTTATCATAACGTTGCGTTAACGTTATTATAACATTGCAGCAACGTTTTATAACGCCATTGCAGGTACGTTTACACAACCTTCACAGGAACATTTACACAACGTTGCGGGAAAGTTCAAACGTTGGGTTTTGCTAACGTTTCCACAACGTTTTATCATAACGTTGCGCTAACGTTAGTATAACTTTGCAGCAACGTTTTATAATGCCATTGCAGGTACGTTTACACAACAATGGCAGGAACGTTTCCACAACGTTTTATCACAACGTTGCGTCAACGTTATTGCAACGTTTTATCATAACGTTGCGTTAACGTTATTATAACTTTGCAGCAACGTTTTATAACGCCATTACAGGAACATTTACACAACGTTTTATCATGCTGTTGCGATAACGTTACAGCAACCTTTTATAACGCCATTGCAGGGACATTTACATAATGTTTTTTGTTTCATAACTTTATGGTTTAACATTCAGATATCAATAAAAACAGGACACTGAGATTTGTTTATGACATTTATTTTGCAAATCCTTTGTTGTGTTTGTGACTTCAAAATAATTTAATGGAGGGAACAAAACTAAAATTAAATATTTGCAGATAAACTATAGTGTCATAACACGTTGTAATACCAAGTGGTACAAAATTGAAAATTTGAAAAGAATTGAAAAAACAATTGAAATTTGAAAGCAGGTCGGTGGGAGGATGTCATTCTTCAAAGATCACCATAATCCTCACACCAGCAGTCCATCTGCACTCCATCAACTAGACACCTGAAGCAGTCGACATCTGCAAAAAAAACATGAAAAAATAAGTGCTTTTAAAATTGTCAAGAGGGGAGAGAATAAATAATCATTCTTCATAGTTATCCAAAACATGTATTACCCTTTTTTTGAAGCATATATGAAAGGCCATGCATAAAAAAACGCATGGTTAAAGCGCAACAGACAATCACATTGATCCCAGGTCAAATTCACCCATGAATGTGTTAAATGTCTGCTGCTCTTCTTCTGCTCCAATCGGTTCTTCTGATAATGTGCTCTTTAAAGTGGACATCTCTCTGGCCATTCTCAGAAAGCCTCCTCAGCGTCGCCGAGTCTGGCATTTCACTCAGGCTGACTGGCCCGGTCGTCAAGCAGCCATCAATCATCTTGCCTGGTCTCTCATCTCTACTGTCTCTGACATCAACTCATCCTGAGAATTCTTCCAAAGTAAATTGCTCTCTCTCATGCACAGATTTATCCCATCTCGTTTTCAGCTGTCATAACCTTCCTCCCGACCATGGTACACGGAATCTTGTGGTTAGACAGTTGCCCTGAAACAACTTGCCTTCACCTCCTGGAAGGCAGATCCAACGGAAGGAAATCTCATTTCCTTTCACAAAGCCCGGAGCAAGTGTGTGTATACCATCAGGAGACAGGAAACACTATCTCTCCATGCTCAAGACTGAACTCTCAAACCTGTCTCCCTCTTCCACATCCTGGTGGCATCTCGTCTCTGGTGTTTGTTCCCCCTCCATCCCCTCCCTTACCTCAAAAGGCTACACAGCTGACTCCGCTCGTGAAAAAGCTGAATGCCTCAACTCTGTGTTTGCCTCAAAATCTTGTGGCCCAAACCTGTCCCTCTCTGTACCCACCGTACCCAGTCATAGCCAGCTGCTCCTAGACAATGTATCCTTCTCTCCTGACAAGGTGGAGAAGTTTCTGTCAATCCTCGACTCTGATTCTGCAACTGGACCAGACGGCATCAACCCACGGGTTCTGAAATCCTGCTCTGCCGCTCTATCTCACCCTCTCTCTGTTCTCTTCACACTCTCTTTTGCTCATGGTCATCTGCCATCAGCTTGGAAATCGGCCAAAATTACCGCTTTACACAAAAAAGGTGCAAAATCAGATCCTTGCAGCTACAGACCAATCAGCCTGCTCCCAATTATCAGCAAAGTCATGGAATCCATCATTGCTTCGGATATCAAATCCTTCCTCTTCTCCAATGGCTTGATCTCTGATCATCAATTTGGATGCAGACCAGGTCATTATACTCTGAGCGTGCTGCTTCTGCTGTCTCAACAATGGATGGAGGTCCGCAATGTCAAACAGGAAATCAGAGCGGTCTCCCTTGACATATCACGTGCCTTCAATACGGTCTGGCACCCGCTCTGCTCACCAAACTCTCCTCCTATGGTATCCATGGAAATCTCCACTCATGGCTTACGGACTTCCTCTCTGGTCGTAGTCAACGTGTAGCACAGAATAGGTTTCTCTCATCTCCCATTCCTGTTCAGGCTGGAGGCAGTGTTCTGGGCCCTGTGCTTTTTCTCGTCTTCATCAATGATCTCAGATTATGTGATATCGACTCTCTTGAAAATCCTCGCTTTCTCTTTGCTGATGACTCCACTCTCTGTCGCTCCATTCCTCATCCCTCAGATCGGCAGTCTGCAGTCTCCTCACTCTCTGCAGACTTGGACAAAATCACAGACTGGTCAAACAAGTGGAACATGTCTTTCAATCCTGACAAATCTCACACTCTCACTCTGTCTCTCCGAAAAGAGTGACTGGACAACCCTCCTATCTACTTTCTCAACAATCCTCTCCAAGAAGTTCTGTCATTCAAGCTTTTGAGTCTCACGATCTGCCATGATCTTTCCTGGGAAAACCACATTTCCAAGCTGGCATCCAAAGCCAGTCACCGACTGGGCATTCTCCATTTATTGGCACATTGCGAAGTCCTTCCTTGGCACACCTGAGCTCCTCACCACATACAAGGCTTTCATCTGCAGCTCATTGGAATACTGTTCTCCCCTCTGGGCTGGTGCTCCTGCCTCACACCTAGCTCGTCTTCACGTTGTTGAAACCAAAGCGTTCAGAATCATTGGAATCTCCCGTGATGAAGCTAACTCCGAGGGCCTTTCACTCACTCACCACATGAAGGGAGGTGGTCTTTCTGTCTTCTACCGACTCCTATCCGGCCTAGCTGTCCCGGGTCTCTCTGTGCTGTGTACCCCAGATATATCTACAGGTCGCACAAGATCTGCCAACAACCCTCTTCTGGTCAAATTGCCAAAATCAAGACTCTCTGCTCACCTTCACTCTTTCATTCCCCTTTACTCCCGCCTCCGGAACAAACTCCCTCACCCTCCTAAATTCCACTCCCCACTCCAGGTCTTTAAAACAGCTGTTCACCACCATCTCTTATCTTCCCCCATCCAAAACCTTGATCTCTTCTACCCCCGTTACTTCAAATCCTGGAAGTTCTAGCAGTGTCCATGTGTTTTATACCTCTCCCACCCCTCCCCCCTCCCCTCCACCTTCCCATGCCTCCTCCCCCCAAGCCCGCTCTCTCCCACAGATTTTCTGATGTCCCTGTTCTCTACTGTTGTACTTGTGCTTCCCTCTCTCTCCCCCCCATCTTGTCTCCTGCTCTTTTTATTGTATGTTTTGTGTGTCCGTTTGCTCTTTTTGGGATGTTAGCTCCGACACGAGCCTCGATCTTGTGTACCAAAACAAACACAAAAAAAATTGTGATTTATTGACTCAGCGTATCTAAGGGTTAAATGATCTAAATTTATGATGTCATCACCCACGTAGTTTGGCGGCCATATTGAGTCAAATAAAGAAACCCCGTCAAAAACAGAGGAGTTGGCCCTCACTAATTTGATTGTGCGTGCTAAGTGAATGAATGAATACCATCGACTTTTTATTGTTTTGAAAAGGGGTCAGCTATTTAACATATTTTTACATCAGAGAATGGTGAATCATATAATTACTGGTTTGTGTTCAGAATATATCAGCGCACGACAATTAAATCACCATGAATGTTTTGCAGGTGACATATTTAAACCACCTTTCCTGCATGTGACAAATATGATGCTTGCATTTCATTCACCTTTCTGCTCTTCCCTCGTGCTTGGCTTGGTGCATGCTTCAGGGTTTCTCCAATCTCCGACTCTATATCGGCTATTTTCACCTTTGGATTATTTCTAATGCATGCTCCTAAAAGAAAAGAATGTAACATGAATATTATGTTTATAACAATGTGTATTTGATCAACAAATCCAAATTGAATGCAGGGAACAAAACTAAAATTAAATATTTGCTGATGAACTATGGTGTTATAACACGTTGTAATACTAAGTGTACATTGTACCTCACACCTCAACTCATGAACCTTAATTGTTTGCTCCCATCCACAGGCAATAAACAATGGAAGGTCCTCAGATTTCTGTCACACTAAAAAGTAGAACGGCACTCGGTAGAGGGACAAAAGAGCCAGGCTGACAGTTTACGTTTTGTATTCACTGAAAGGCCGGAACTGGATCCAGAGCTGAACTTAAATCGAATCGGCTTGTTCTTGGCACCTTTCCAAGTCATCCATCAAGTTTTGTCCGAATTCGTCCACAACTTTGAGATATCCTATTATATATAGCTTTTGACACTATCACTGAACTGTGAAGAATCACTTATAAAATTCTCGTATTCGGATCCAGATCCGGATCTTCACCGAAACCGAACACCCAAACTGTCCACCAAATGTCGGCCAAATCCCTCAAAACTTTGAGATATCCTGCGCATAGACAGATAAACAGACAGACAGCCAAACAAATATTGAGGTGAAAACAACCTCCATCCAACTTTGGTGGTAGAGGTAATAATTTGTTGTTCAACTTACCAATGACCAATCTCATTAAAGGAAGGTGCTCAAACTTATTTTTTCCTTTTCTCCCTTTTAAACTGTAACTGGACCAAAGTTCATTTGTTCCGATTTGGCGTAGCATCCGGCGCACACTTGCCCCAAGGTCTGCACCACCCAAAGAGGCAAGATATGCAATCTGAAGAAGAAAAATACTCAATGTCACCATGGGTTTGATAACTATAACCTTGGCTACCAATTGTGTCAACTTACCAAATTTAGAGTTTAATAGCTCAGAAAAAGGTGTCCCACACAAATTGTGGCACTCACTGTTTCCATGGAAATGTGTACCAAATTATTTACATCAATATGTGATGCATACATACCAACTGCTTTTTAAAAGTCTCCTCTTTGGAGATCCTATCGCACAAAGCAATCAGCTGCTGTTCTGTGTTAACAGGCTCTGGAAGGATATCCTCAACCTCATTCAGGTGGTCTTGTTGTGTGACCATCATCCGTAGCATTGATGTCTGCTCAATCTGATTGTCCAATATTTTGTTGAGTTTCATTAACACTATCGCCTGAAAATCTGTCACAATAATACATTTGAAACAGTTAGAAGTCTTAAAATAGCACAACAGAATGCAGAAATAATTTCGATGTGAAATGAAGCCAAGGGTATGAAATTGTGAGATTAATAAGCACTCCCTACAATAACATTGGCCCAAACAGCAAAATAACGTTCTCCTTTATATTTTTGAAACTTAAAAAACAAATTGGCAGGACAATAAGCTTGTCAAATGATATTATGTTTAAAATGCATGTTTATATTTATATATATATATCCACTTCCTTAAATACAGATTTGTTTTTGAAACATTATTCACTGTCAAGATTTATAGTTTTTGGTTGTTGTTACTGTCATTGATGTCATCATCCATTTTGTAGCTTGTTGATGCAGTGGATGGTGCATTTATTCCTGCAATGACATTAAATTTAATTATGAATGATATGTAGAATGATATAGATATGCAATTTTATTACTGTTCATCCTGTCTAGTTTACGCTGTACATTCACAAATTGAAAGATAATAAATATTTCACTTTTTTGTATACAACAACAGAACTAGTACTAGGTCTGTTTCTGACATGCCCATACTGACATGCCCTAGTTGTAATGCCCATGTTTCTGACATGCCCGTCTGACATGCCCTAGTTGTAAGTTGTAACTAGGGCATGCCCGTACTATATATATATCTAAAATTATATCCCCCCCCCTCTATTTACATGAAATGGTTTGGTCCATTCGCAAAGCCAAAGCGAACGGCTTGCGAGTACGGTGACAATCCCCCCCCCCCCCCTCTATTTACATGAAATGGTTTGGTCCAAAGCGAACGGCTTGCGAGTACGGTGACAATCTCCCCCCCCCCCCTCTATTTACATGAAATGGTTTGGTCCAAAGCGAACGGCTTGCGAGTACGGTGACAATCCCCCCCCTCTATTTACATGAAATGGTTTGGTCCAAAGCGAACGGCTTGCGAGTACGGTGACAATCCCCCCCCCCCCCTCTATTTACATGAAATGGTTTGGTCCAAAGCGAACGGCTTGCGAGTACGGTGACAATCCCCCCCCCCCCCCCCCTCTATGTACATGAAATGTTTTGGTCCATTCGCAACGCCAAAGCGAACGGCGAACGGCTTGCGAGTACAGAACTGCTACTATCATCAAGTAGAAAGAGAAGAGAAAAAAAATGAAAAGGAAAAACATTCCAAACCGCGAGGGAAAACAACACGGCACGTCGACACAACAACGTGTCCTGTGATTGGCCGTACGTGGCTGCCAGTAGCTGCCCCCAAAAAAAAGCTTTCACCGTCCGGCGACTGAATTTAAGGGGAAAAATAAAACGCTCTTCGCTTAAAACAACGCCCTTCGCTCTGACTGAATTGGGACAATGTTTTTATGTTTTTAATTGAATTACTATCCGTAATGGCGCACGCTCTCACGGGAGCTCCGGAAGGTCGTATATCGCAGTTACGATGAATCGCAAATTCGTTTTTATTAGTTTTATTAGTTATAAAACATAGTTTAACGCCAACATAGTTTGCAAACGTGAAATAAATGAATACGCTCTCAAATGTGCCATCCGAGGCAGAGTGTGTCCGTCACGTTCGGCACACGCGATAGCTCGCTGCTCTCTGATTGGTTGAATCGTTTTTTGGACATAGCTCGGTAAGTAATTGTCCGATTAATATGAAACCTTGAAAAGGCACATCCTCGGGTCCCCAGCAATATACCTGGCAAGTTTAAAGTATATCGGACCCGTGGTTGTCGAGAAACAGCGGTCACAGACAAACAAACAAACAAACACACAGAGATTACTGGAATTATAGATAGACTAGGGCATTGCCCGTACTATATCTATATCTAAAATTATATCCCCCCCCCCTCTATTTACATGCAATGGTTTGGTCCAAAGCGAACGGCTTGCGAGTGGTGACAATCCCCCCCCTCTATTTACATGCAATGGTTTGGTCCAAAGCGAACGGCTTCCGGAGTTTGGTAAAGAAATCGCCATCGCGTACACAAACGCGCAGGAAAGCGAATGAATCGCAAATTCGTTTTTATTAGTTGTAAAACATAGTTTAACGCCAACATAGTTTGCAAACGTGAAATAAATGAATACGCTCTCAAATGTGCCATCCGAGGCAGAGTGTGTCCTCCACGTTCGGCACACGCGATCGTTCGCTGCTCTCTGATTGGTTGAATCGTTTTTTGGACATAGCTCGGTAAGTAATTGTCCGATTAATATGAAACCTTGAAAAGGCACATCCTCGGGTCCCCAGCAATATACCTGGCAAGTTAAAAGTATATCGGACCCGTGGTTGTCGAGAAACAGCGGTCACAGACAAACGTACAAACGTACAGACAGAGATTACTGGAATTATAGATAGATGGTGTCGTGCATTGTCAAATCATAAACCCAATAATGATGAACCAAAGGACCAGGAAGCGGGTTTCTTCAAAGGGCAGTGAGCACGGAGGTATATAATATGGAGAGCCAATTGGCCACCTCGCAGCATTAGCCGCCGTGAAGCCACCGGAAATAGTCTGGCGGCCATATTGGGAAGCCGATCGTAAGCCTGTCAAAGCAAAGGCGTGGCGCACTGATGATGCAGCTGGAGCGAATTTTAGGACCGCCGACTATTTAATTAATATAGAATACTAATATTTGAACTGATATTCGGGCTCAGAATCCCGTTCTTTAAGGAAATGGTGTTCATTAAGTTTGAAGTTGGTTCTAGACGCATTTTTCCTGGGGAATCCAATGGTTTAGAGCTTGTTTGAAAAAAAAGTGCCCAAAATTACCGCTCGGTGTTCTTTATCGTTCTTCTCATGACCCAATCACCCACTAGTAGGAATAAGAATCCTGACATGTTACACCCCTGTTTAACTCCTGTCTTCACCTTGAACCATTCTGTTGTTTCACCTTGGTCGACGACCGCACATTGAAAGTCTTGGTAAAGGGCTTTTACAAGGTTCACTAATTTTCCAGGTATGCTGTATTTCTTCATTATGACCCAGACTTTCTCTGGGCAAGGAGTCGAAAGCTTTCTAGAAATCTATAAAATTGAGGTACATCGTCGTTTGCCATTCTTTGGCTTGTTCTATAATATTCCTCAATATAAAGATCTGATTTGTTGTCATGTTATATGATGTTACTTAATTCAGTCATTATATTGTAACTAAGATGTGTATGTTTCTATTACCGAGATGTTAGAAACCACGCAGATATAATGATAACCAGAGTTTATTCTACACTGACATGGGTCAGCAACACATCAACAGTGAGTCAGTCACATAAATGACATGAAACGCTGTCATGTAGTTAACCCACACAATTCACAGTTAACCCACAAAACACACCCACACCATGTAGAGATGAGGTCGCTCTTATATTTCAGCTTGCTCTGGTGTTGCCTCACTGGTGAGCAAACAGGACCAGTTTGCAATATTTTTTCCTGATGCGCTCTTCCTTCATGTCATCATCGAGTGTTCTCACAACATGATGGAAACGTATCTTGCTGTATGATTGTGATACAGAATGTATTAAAGCAAACACATGGTTGCTGTCTGCCTCACAGTCAAACATGTGCCGATCCAAGGAAGCAAATGTAGACCGACCGACCTCAGAAAGGACAGAAGTGGAAATTGCCACTCTTATCCCACTTTCACGAGGCATTTTGCCATTGCTTACAGCCAGGAGCCTCTTGACACAGCGTTCAGTCGCCTCACAGACACGAACAACACTGTGCGAGGGAACTATGAGGCCACCCCTGTTCTTGGTAACAATCAGGCTGTACATTGGTGTGGTTTGCCATTCTTCGTTGTTACTGGTCAATGCAGAAAGACATTGGCTACACTTCAGAGTCTTCCTCACCATCCTCACCACATAGCCGGCAATATAGCCAACACATGACTCTGTAAAGATGGAAAGTTGCTCAAAATTTGGAATATCCGCATAGTCGTGGTCCTCTTTTGCCGGCGATCTCAACTCCAGGTCGTATCGTCTGGCCACCAACATGTCGTGACTCTCGTCAGGCACAGCCTGCTTTGCAACGCACTTGAAGGAAGCCGCATTCAGGATTCTGGTTGAGTCCTGTGCAGAACAGTTCCCACTTGCAGACTTGATGTCATGTCGCATCAAGAGGCGCTTATATGCGGCAACAAACTGCCGGGCCGTTGGGTTATTCCCACTTCCACATGCAATGCGGACCGCTCCAAAGAAAAGTTCAATGTGGTCTTGGCTCATTTTGTACGTGAGCAGGTATCGCAGGGGAGATGAGGCAGGTTTGACATATGTGAAATACAAAATTTTGACACTCTCTATGCAGATCATGAAACCAATGAAGGGGGTTTTCAAACGCGTATTGGTCATAACTTGACCATTCATGTTTTTGATGTTGGACAAGTAACTGTAGGCAGTATCCAGGAATGGCAGGAAAAGTCCTTCTCGTGATGTCATGAGTGGTGCCTTGTAGTTTCGTGCCAATGGATTGCGAGAATTTAGAATGTCAAACAGTTTGTCCAATGTTTCAATGTATTGGCAGGTAGCCTCACTGCCCTGAAATTCTGATAGTTGCAAAGTGTCCCTGCAAAACCGAATTGCATCTGCCACACTAGTGCTCAATGTCTGAGCAGCTGTGTCCACCTTCATGACATTGCTCTTCCACTCGATGTGTTTCCGGGAGAGCTTATTTCCCAGACGCAAGCCTTCCCTCTTCTGCAGATCAAAGAGTGCCTGGATGTATTTCCACGCGATGACTTTTTTGTTGCCATCCTCCATCATTTTCATGGATCCAAGACAGTTTCTTGCAAGTTTAAGCATGTGACATGCATCGAGTACAACACAAATGTTCTTTTCGGGATTTGCTGGGTGGGGAAATGTTGGTTTCACATTCTGCGGCGTGATGTCGGCACCTAGCTCACGTAACATTGTCAAATGAGCGGACGGTCCATCGCAAGTTAAGGAAACCACCTCTGCACCGATATCATGCAATTTTAGTAGACATTGTGTCACCAAATTCGCCTGTTCCTTCCCCGACAATCCATTTATCATAAAGTATGCTACAGGCACTTTCCAACTGTCATTCAGCTTCCATTCCCCGATTCCGATTCCCCGATCGACGTGGGAGCCCCAGCTCCTTCACTAGCAGACAAGACAGCCGGCTTAACGTTCGCCAGGATGATCAGTCGCCCTGCCCGTGAAATACCAGGATCGGGATTCGTACCAGGACCCTGAACAACTTCCTGCCCTACCTACTGCTACTGCGAAGTGGGAAGGCAATGGCAAACCACCTAGTGCTGTAATTTATACAACCCTCATTTGCAGTTATTGGCATCAGATAGCTAAGGAAAAATAACAACTATTGAACAATAAACTTCCAATTTAGTTGCATGTTCGAGTCCGGTGTATTGTATTACTTGCCCTGATGGATGTGGACGAATGTCACAATCGGCTTCCCAATATGGCCGCCAAGCAACTTCCGCTAGCTTCAGCCGACAGCCGTCATTGGCTCTCCAGTTTATTATATACCTCCGTGGCAGTGAGTGAGTTCAATCCAGAACCGAACAGGATAAATGACCCCAAGGCGAGCGCAGCACACAACGTGCGTTCAACACGGACGACATATAAATAACCCAAAGCACCTTCAAACGTCACTTCCGTCCCATCCTCGCGCTAAAAAACCAACCACGGGAGGTCCCTTAAAGAAAATCCGGCCATCTTATTATATTAGAGCAAACGTATATGATTATGTCGTCATGTTTATCTGCGTCGAAAACGTCTTCTTAAAATAAAATTAACACCTTCTTAATTAACCCACCAATAAGAATGGCCACCGAAACGTCACTCATTCACAGAATGCCCCGCTATCTACAGATTGCACCTCCACTTTTTATTTACATTGTCAATATTTTTCGGAAACATATAAAAGGTATTTTCTCCAAATAATGTCATTGAAAGTGATTTATCGGTGGCGAAATGTATGATTTTTATACCTCCGTAGTCCGTTGACTAAGTCGACGGAGACAGTATGTTTACAGGTTGTCGACTGTTTTCAGGTTGTCCAAAGTTGAGCGGACTATTTGTAGTTCGCAACACGTTGATTGGTATAACGTCGGGCCAGTACCTAACTAAAACGCTTAGGGAACGTTTTTCTGCAACATTCAAGTAACGTTGTTGTAAAACGTTTCCACAACGTTGTTTCAACGTTTCTCACGTTACTTTCCTGCAACATTGAAATAATGTTGTTGTAAAACGTTTCCACAACGTCGTTTCAACGTTTTTCACGTTACTTAACAAAATGGCAGGAAATCCTTTTTTTCCACCTCCCCCAACATCTCCCACACCTGGAATGCTTGCAAAGTTGAGCGGAATGTTTGTAGTTCGCAACACGTTGATTGGTATAACGTCGGTCTAGAACCTAACGGAAACGTTTAGGGAACGTTTTGCTGCAACATTCAAGTAACGTTGTTGTAAAACGTTTCCACAACGTTGTTGCAACGTTTCTCACGTTACTTTCCTGCAACATTGAAATATTGTTGTGGTAAAACGTTTCCACAACGTTGTTTCAACGTTCTCACGTTACGCTCCTGCAACATTGAAATAATGTTGTTGTAAAACGTTTCCACAACGTTGTTTCAACGTTTCTCACGGTACTTTGCTGCAACATTGAAATAATGTTGTTGTAAAACGTTTCCACAACGTTGTTTCAACGTTTTTCACGTTACTTAACAAAATGGCAGAAAACGCGTTTTTTCCACTTCCACCAACATCTCCCACACCTGGAATGCTTGCAAAGTTGAGCGGACTGTTTGTAGTTCGCAACACGTTGATTGGTATAACGTCGGGCCAGTACCTAACTAAAACGTTTAGGGAACGTTTTTCTGCAACATTCAAGTAACGTTGTTGTAAAACGTTTCCACAACGTTGTTTCAACGTTTCTCACGTTACTTTCCTGCAACATTGAAATAATGTTGTTGTAAAACGTTTCCACAACGTCGTTTCAACGTTTTTCACGTTACTTAACAAAATGGCAGGAAATCCTTTTTTTCCACCTCCCCCAACATTTCCCACACCTGGAATGATCGCAAAGTTGAGCGGACTGTTTGTAGTTCGCAACACGTTGATTGGTATAACGTCGGGCCAGTACCTAACTAAAACGTTTAGGGAACGTTTTTCTGCAACATTCAAGTAACGTTGTTGTAAAACGTTGCCACAACGTTGTTTCAACGTTTTTCACGTTACTTAACAACATGGCAGGAAATCCTTTTTTTCCACCTCCCCCAACATCTCCCACACCTGGAATGCTTGCAAAGTTGAGCGGAATGTTTGTAGTTCGCAACACGTTGATTGGTATAACGTCGGTCTAGAACCTAACGAAAACGTTTAGGGAACGTTTTTCTGCAACATTCAAGTAACGTTGTTGTAAAACGTTTCCACAACGTTGTTTCAACGTTTCTCACGTTACTTTCCTGCAACATTGAAATAATGTTGTGGTAAAACGTTTCCACAACGTTGTTTCAACGTTCTCACGTTACTTTCCTGCAACATTGAAATAATGTTGTTGTAAAACGTTTCCACAACGTTGTTTCAACGTTTCTCACGTTGCTTTCCTGCAACATTGAAATAATGTTGTTGTAAAACGTTTCAACAACGTTGTTTCAACGTTTTTCACGTTACTTAACAAAATGGCAGGAAATCCTTTTTTTCCACCTCCCCCAACATCTCCCACACCTGGAATGTTCGCAAAGTTGAGCGGAATGTTTGTAGATCACAACACGTTGATTGGTATAACGTCGGTCCAGTACCTAACTAAAACGTTTAGGGAACGTTTTTCTGCAACATTTAAATAACGTTGTTGTAAAACGTTTCCACAACGTTGTTTCAAGGTTAACATGTTTGAAGGTAAAAGTAAAACGTCCTTAAAACATTTATAAAACGTTATTTTTTTCGTTACCTAATTACGATGTTCCGGCAACGTTGTGATTACGTTATGTGTTTGCCGGGATTACACTAAACTTGCACCATTCAAAACTTAGTTCAAGGAAAATCAGCACAGGAGGCATTTCTGTTTTACAGTCATCCAGCAGATAGACAACTGCCAACATGTACACAGCTAAGCTGGGAGACAAGATATGTCTGTGTACACACAGAGATGCTAAAGCAAAGTGTAAGTTTCATTCGACCCGAAATTGCCTCCGCAACCTAAGGTGAAGGGAGGTTACGTTTTCACCCCTATTTGACTGTCTGTTTGTAAGCAGGACATATCAAAAGGTTTTGGATGGATTCGGACAAAACTAGGTGGACGAATTGGTTCGGTGACAAGAATAAACCGATTCCATTTTGGTTCAGGTCCGAATCAATATCCGGCCCATCAGTGGGATACAAAACATAAACTGTTCAGCCTGGCAGAGGTATGCGCTCTACCAGGTGACGTTCTAGTTGAATATTGTTATGAATTTGGGGGTAGGCATATATAGATTTAGGTAGATCTGTATAGGTATCATACTTCGTCTGTCGTGCTACAGAATCTCAGCTGTAATAAATTCTGTGTTTAGGCGGTTTGTCGGGGTAAGAGTGTACCTGTGATCATACGAGGATGATCTGGTGATAAATAGTTCTAGGCCCTAGAATCTAGGTCATAAGGATAAGTGTTACGGATTCGTAACTTCCGTTATTGTGGTTTTCACCCACTTGACGTAGTTCTGATGTTAGGTACTATTATTATCTTCAAACGGTTTATTATTCAGGAACGGTTTTCTAAAGTTAAAAAGGCGGACTTTAAATGATACAGGAAACCGAACCGGAAGAGAAGAAGAGGAAGAAGCGGCGCGAGCAAAGTCGGAGAAGACGCGTGACGTCAGCGCTCCGTAACGAGCAAGGTCTACCGACAGCTGTGAGGGAATTTTGAGTTCCTTGAAAGGACATCCGGCGATAGGAAGTATCGCTGGACGGGGAGAAATCTGCGTAGTCAGATTTGAGCGCTGTGATTCTGACGAATCCTCGCCTCGTCGCATCGGCTCAAGCAGGAGCCGTCGGCCATTTTGACCCCCGCGCTTCGGATACCAACGAAGGTTTTGCCTCGCGTCATCTTCACTCCAACATCCTACCGTCTGTCGGGGATGTGTGTGTGTGACCGCTTCGTCTCCAATTACGTTGTGGTTTGCTGAGTGAGCGGTGAAGGTGCGCCTCTGGAGGGCGCTTTTGTACAGTTTGGCGGGGCGATCTCCAAGGCCAACTGTACGCGCTTCGGATATCGACTGGAGAGCGAGATTTGGGCTTCGGCCGGATTTCGTTCTATCGACTGCTGGAGCGAATCACATTCGCCTTGGGAAAAGTTATAGAGACATTGAGGAGTGTCGTTTCACTCGCTGGCAGCGCAGTGAGTTACCTGACTTTATTAATATTATATAGAGTGCACTCTTAATTGTCGTTTATTGCACCGTTATTCCTGTGTGTGATTTCTAATACAATATTGTTCCTTTATAATCATTGGTGTGGTTTCACTATTGATTTTCAACACAGACTAACATATTTTTCTGCCGGGGCTCCTTTGGGGTTCGGAGGTTACCGAGACCAGGAGATTGTAGAGGACTCCGTAGCATAAGACTCCATTGTTTGTGAAACCTGTGATCTACCCTTTGTCCCGTATGGCAACGCACTCTTATAGACACTTAGATAGGCCCTTAGTGCACACTTTGATTAAATCCCCCTCCCCCCCCCTTACAATGACTGATCATAAGAACTGACCGGAAAAACCAACAGGCAGCGGCCGCGCAGTGCACCACCATGGTGACAAACATCGTGCAAGGCAGGCAATAGCCATGCTCAGGAGGACTCTTGATTGACAGGGGGGAAGGGCGAACAAGGAGCAGGGTGCCAAGCACTCGGCCAATGAGAAGACACCAACGCGGTGAGAAGATTCAGGAAGGTGAATGAGCGACACACTGATTGGCCACGGACCGATGACACCTTGGCCAATCAGTGCGGAAGGTGCGAACATTCGGTCAGTCGGTGTGGAGGGCGCGAAGGAGGATGCAACAAGCGATGCGCTGATTGGAGGAAAAGCGCCAGTGACGTCAGAAGACCGCAAGTAAAACCGCTTGCTCGCCGGCATTTTGAGCTCTTCCGTTTGTCTCTCTTCCCTTGGCCTCTTGCTCCTGACTGTCCCTTCACGCTAGGCCTTTTCTTGCTTCAGACTTTGGTGGAGGAATGAGCAGTTCGAAAGATGGTGGAGAGAAGGAACGCCGTCGATTCTCTTCCTTGCGTTGGTGTGCGAACGACGAGAATACGGGCGAGGCTTGCTGTGCAGCGGCATACATGGGCCTTGTTGAGCGTGAACGGGGGTGGAACGAGGCCTACTTCCCGCTGACCAGAGCTGCGTCAGACAACGCGATCGAGCCAGACGATCCCTGACACTGCCAGACTGAGATAAGCTCGCATTCACAAACACACGAAACGTTTATTTTCATATTCTCCCATTTGTCTTGTATTTGAAATCTGTGCGGGGACATCCCAATTTAGGATTTAGTTTTTATCGTTGCGTTCCATTGTTCTTGGATTCCGTAATAAATATTTATTTCTTGTACATTTTACATCTGTTTTTGGTTGATTAATTAGTTGATTTCAGGTTGAAGACGCCTGCGGCCATGAAGGTATTCGGCATAGTTCATCCCGGCTCGTGTATTGGCTTGCCATCAATTGGGATTAACGCCTCCATTAAAGCTCGTTTTGGCCATCCGCGATGCCCGGTCTTAACCGAGGGGCAATCGTGCGACTATGTAAACACAGTGTGACACAATCTAGATGAACAACAAACCCTTTTCGAAAGGAAAAGCCCACGTATGTGAACTCCATACCAGAGGATCAACATTTGACATGTGCCATGGGGGTGATATGATCAAAGTGTACAAGCTCTTCTTTGGGATCTATGTGTGCCAACACACCTCTTTTACTCAGTTACTAAAAGCACCACATTGAGGACACCATCCAAAATTTTACAAGAAGAGATGCAGACAACGTCAATAACAAGTTGTTTTTTTTTAGCCAGAAGGTGATCCATGGTTGGAACAACCTCCCATTAAAGGTGCAAGCCTCGACAGTAGAAGCCTTTAGGAAAAAGCCTGATATGTATTGGTGGATCTGAAATGTTCCAAGTAACTTGTTGCTCTCGGGTCTAGAGCATGTGCAGTCAAGTTGTACTCAATATGTGTTGTGATGACCGGGAAATCAACTGGAATACCAACTACCCCTGCACACTGAAGTGACTGATGTGATCTGGATGAAAGGGGGTATCCATTTTAAGTCACATGTGCAATGCATTGTGGGAACTTGGGTGATTAAAGCAATGTGGAGTGTCTGCAACTGGAATAAAGGCTGAATGAGTGCAAAGATAACATGACCACTTGAATTGACTTCACAGGCTGTTGGTGTCAGATTGGGCTGTCAGGTGTTTCCTGAGACAGGCAGACAGACAGACAGACAGAAAAACCGACATTCTGGCACAATAAATGTTCATCAATGATCTTTCTGATTCCCTGGAAAATCCTGCCTATCTCTTTGCTGATTATTCCACCCTCTGCCATAGCATCACTCATCCAGAAACTATCGGGGATGAATTGGAGGGCTATATCTTCCACATATCGGCATCATCTCCAAATCTTCCCTGCTGCTCCGGTTCGTTAGAGCAGCTCCAATGGTCAGAGTGGCCACCGGTTTCCATGGAATGGCCCTTTCCCTCTTGTCTCTCTGTCTCTCTCTGTCTTGCCTCTGGCTTCACAAATACACAATTTTGGACGTGTGGGAAGGGGGGTCTGTCTCTGTGCCGCAGGTCTGTTTGAGAAATACTTCCTGGGGCTATACAACAACAACATCCCTCATCCTTCAGACAGGCAGGCAGCACCCTCTTCCCTCTCTGCAGACCTTCATAGAATCAGGAGCTGCTCCAATACTTGGATATGTCTTTTCTCCCAGACAAATCCCACACACTCACACTTTCCCTTCGAAAGGACCGCTGACAAACCCTCCCATCTACTTCGCAAGCAAACCACTTGAGGTCAAGTCACACAAACGTTTGGGCCTCATAATCTGCCACAATCTTTCTTGGACAGACCATATTTCCACGATGGCCTCCAAAGCTAGCCACCAACTGAGCATCCCACATTGTGCAAGGTCTTTCCTTGGTTAGTAGTCTGAACTTTTGGCAACCTACAAGGCCTTCATTCACAGTTTGATGGAATACTGCTGCTCCCCTTTGGGCTGGCCACCCCTGCCTCACACATTGCACTTCTTGATGCTGTGGAAAGCAAGGCCCTCAAAATCACTGGAAGCTCCAATGATGTTGAGTTTTGAGGCCTGTTATTTTCACATCATAGACATGTTGGTGACATCTTTGAATTCTGTCACCTCCTTTTTACCCTGCGCTCGCGAAGCGAAAAGCAGGGTTAAGCATTCAGTTATGTACGTCGTACATGTGCTGTGTGCCGTACATATGCTGTGTGCCGTACGTGTCTGCATTTAAAAAAATAATTTTCTCGGCAACCGTTGGTCCGATTGACGCTAAACTTTTACCATAGAAGCGCCTCCACCTGTATAATTATTTTATTCATAATTGTGACGTCATAGGTGACGTGGTACGGTCACCATCTTGAAAAAACGTTACACCTCTACATCTCCCAAACCACTCAATGGAAAAAAATTGAGACATGGCTCATTGTCAAGTACTCGCCATGGGGAATAAGATATGTTGATGGTGATGTCATCGGTGCCTTCGTTATGATGTCATAATTCGACAAGTACAACACTTATCCGATTATTGTGAATTTTTTTTTCTCAGCAACTGTTGGTCTGATGGGCACGAAATTTTCACCATAGGAGCATCTCCTGCTTTTTAATATTTTAATGATAATCATGACGTCATAGGTCATGTGGTACAGGGGCCATTTTGGAAAAAACGAAAAATGTTGCACCTCTATATCTCTAAAACCGCTGCATGGAAAAAATTGAAACATGGCTCATTGTAAAGAACTCCATATGGGGAATAGGTGTTGTTTACGATGACGTCATTGGTGCCATAATTATGAAGTCATAATTCGACAGGGACAACGCTTAGTCTGATCAGTTTGAAATGTATTGAGCGTGATCTCTGCAACAATTCTATTGGAGAATATAAATGTATGATGTCATCGCTCACGTGGTCTGGCAGCCATATTGGATCAAAGGAAAAAATGTTCAAAAACAGAAGAGTTGACTCGCACCAAGTTGACTGCGCAGGGTAAGTATTCTATGCATGCTCTCTAGTTGGTCTTGCACCCTCGTCCCTCTCTTGGCTCTGCCCCTCCCAGGTTTCTGCGGGGTGCACATGCTCTGCCATTAACCCTCTCCTTGTTAAACTCCCAAAATCCAGGCTCACTCCTTCACTTCCATTCATTGTTCCTTTTTTTCCTCTCACATGTGGAACCAGTCGATTCAGTCCCATTCTTCCCTCCAGGGCGTAAAGACAGCGGTTCACCACTAACTCAGGTCATTCCCCATCCATACTCATGATCTCCACTCTTCCCCAAATTATCCCATTCACAAGCGTTTCATACATTTTGTATGCAGTTTGTTCACCCTCCACGTGTCCTTCTCCCCCCCTCCACGTGTCCTGCTCCCCCTCTCTTTGATCTCTCTCACACTTCTACTCTGCTGTTGGTGTTTCCCCTTTCACCTTTCTTCCTTTCTGTTCTACCTTCACAAATGGTTTTGTGGGAAGAGGAAGTTTCAACTTGTGCACAAGAAGCTTGCGTGATAAATTTGGGAAGTTGTAGGGTTAGGGTTAGGCTGACCACTATGATAAGTGCAAGCATTCTTTTACCTGGGTCACAAGATCAATGGTTGAAAACCGATCCTAGGGAAATGCACACAGGTAGGTATGGTTGGCTTCTCCACACCTCCAGCAAAACGATCAACAAACCACTGGGTATTGCAGTACCCCCAGATAACTCAACATAAACTAGAACGGTACTCGGCAGAGGGCATACCTGAGGCTGAGCAGTTTACATTTTGTATCCCACCAATAGGCCGGATCTGGATCCGCACCTGAACCAAAATCGAATCTGCTTGTTTTTGTCACCTAACCAACTCGTCCACCAAGTTTCGTCCGAGTCCGTCCACAACGTTTTGAGATATCGTGCTACATATCATTTTTAGGCCTATCTCTCAATGGTGAAGAATCACTAAAAATTCTGGTATACAGATCCGGATCTTCATCAAAATCCAAGCAATTTGTCCCTGTCAAACACCCAACCTGTCCACCAGGTTTCATCCGAAATAACCTTTTGAGGAGGGGCCATATCTTCCGAAGTATTTTAAACAATATCACAACATTTTAAGACAATTTCAATGGTTGCTAGGAGACAGGGCAGCATGTAGAATCATACTAACGTCATCATAAGGCTTTGAACAAGCCGAAAAAACACCTATTTTGGGGGGCAACACCACCTCACCTCATAGATCCCCCCAAGACCCTGATTTCTCTAATTCCATAAACAAACCGGTACATCACGGGTGATGAAGGTTGTGGTCAAGTTTCATCGAATTAGTGTGTGTAGTTTCAGAGAAGAAAGCAAATATATTTTGGGGGGTGGGGGGGGGGGAGGAGGAGTTAAAACCTGCACCCACTTTGACCTCCGGTCCCTTAGATCCCGATATTTTTAATGCCGTGAACAAACCTGAGTTCCAACATACTAAATATTATCTTCACCAAGTTTGGTCACAATCCCATCATGCTGAAACCAAGTTTGGCCGTCCTATAAGATGAGCTAAACATCATCTCACTCCTCTCTGTGCATGTGTGATCGGGACTAATTCAGAGTCAAAATACTGTCAAACTACAGGTTCGTTTTTCGAATTGTCTCTCGATTCATATTCAAAATATAACATCTAATTGATTTCTTATGGTGCCAAACGGTTAAAGACCCCTCGGTGCCACATCAACGTTGTTCCCCGATCATAAACTGATGTTTGTAGACAGACAGACAGACAAAGTGAACCAATTGCGTAATCCCGCTATTTACTTTATGCGTGCGGGTTAATGACCACGGTCGTGCTTCAGGTAGCCAGACAAAAAATCAGCATTTATCTTCAGACATTATCAGGAATTTGAACAGAGGAGAAGGTCGCTTGGGCTGTTATACCTGTATTTTAACACCACATCAATTCAATTTATCAGCCATCAATAATTTCACTGAGGGAGGGGGGGATGCGAGAAATGTGTGGGCAGGTACAAGGTAATGGTTATTTAGAAGTCACGCCATGCCGAATGGGATCTTTCTTGGTTCAGCTATGTCCTTGACAACAACCGTTGGAACGAATGTTAACTCCACATGAACTACCATTTGGATGTAAATAGCCATGACCATGAAGTTGTCAGAAATAGAAATTCCTCACTACTACTGCAAAACAAATAAAGATGGGGAGCCACAAGGTTTGCCCTACACACACACACACACACACACACACACACACACACACACACACACACACACACACACTACACACACACACACACACACACACACACACTAATGGAGGTGGACACTTTGAGACCTGGTAGGTCTCCGTTCCGTCTCCTGAAACCCACCCACGTCGTGTGGAACTAGGAGACAACACCAACACACTCTCTCTTTCTCTTTCTTTTTCTCTTTCTCTTTCTCTCTCTCTCTCTCTCTCCCCCTGCTGGCCGTTTGTTGTTGGGCGTGGCAAGGTGGCAGCTGTGCATGTGTGGTGAGGTGTGAGCTGCTCCAACCTTCGATCTTTCTACCCCCCCCCCCCCCCCCCCCCTTGCTCGTTGTTCTTACCGTCTGTTTTTCCATCTTTTTTTTAAATCCTCACGTTGTCTACTCTCTGTCTGCCCCCACCACTCCATTCCAACAAACCCGCTACTTTAATTCCTCATCTCCCCTCAGCTCCCTGCCAGTTCTGCCCTCCCTCTGCCTGCCCCCGCCCCCCACCCCTCCCCCCCCCCCCCCATTACGTTCCTCGCTTGTGTTGCTGTCTCGGAGAGAGAGAGAGAGAAAGAGAAAGAGAAAGAGAAAGAGAAAGAGAAAGAGAAAGATAGAGAAAGATAGAGAAAGAGAAAGATAGAGAAAGAGAAAGAGACCACGCCTTTTGGTGAGGTCGACGGGAGAGTGGTATTGCTATCAATACCAAATCTTTATTTCTTTATCTTTATCAAAAAAAATCTTTATTTTATACTTTTGTAATAAAAGTCTCTGTCTCTGTGTTGTGGTGAGTCCTTTGTGCGATTTTCTCCTCTCCTGCCCTCCCCTCCTTCTCCTTTTCCATCCTGTGTACTTTGGCGTTTTGTTTTCATCCTTTCTACACCTTTGTCTTCGAGAGAGAGAGGATGGAGAGCGGATCCATTTTGGGTGCGGCCTACCGGCTTCGACGACGCTTTGTAAGCCTTTTTGTGCTTATAATGCACGTTTGTTATTTATTTTAGTTTGATTTATTTCGGTTTGGTACCTTCTTGTCCGGTTCGGACAAGTGGGGGGTGTTAATTCGCTGGGATGGCGAATACACGTTCTCGGTTAGAGGCGTTCAACAACTTGACAAGGAAGCATGCATTTGTGTGTGTTCCACCCGAAGGAACTTCAACCGAGGACATTGTTTTGTCGGTGGGGAAAATAATCGGTTGTGAGAATGTACGAGCAGCGTCGAGAATGAATCAAAAAGTTGTTGTATTTGTGTCCGATGAAAAATTCGTTCACGATGTTGTTAGTGCGGGATTAACCACAGAGACAGGTCTCTTTGTGTTGGCGTCGTCTATGGACACTCCGTCGATGAGGGATTGAGGGTCGTCATATCTAACGTACCCCCATTTATAACCTGCGATCAGCTGATGTCCGTTTTGTCCCGATACAGAACAGCGGTGTCGAAAATCACAATGATTCCGCTCCGGTCTCACGATGAACGTGTGAAACACGTGATGAGCTTCAGACGGCAGGTGTATATGGTGCTTCCGGATCGAGGCGATGACACGGGGTTAAACATCACGTTCAAGGTAAAGGTGAACAACCATGAGTATCAGATGTATGCGTCATCGGCCTCATTAACATGTTTTCATTGCGGAGCTTTTGGCCACGTGAAAAGGTTTTGTCCGAAGGTATCGTGTGCAAGGTGCGGTGAAGCAGGTCATAGTGACACTGATTGTAAAAGAGATAACACCCCGGTCTCTAACGTACGGAACAAGGTAAATCGAAATACCCGAACGGTTCCTACCGCCGCTCCTGCGCACACGAGGGGTCGGGATAATACTGCTGTTCGTGTTGGTGAAAGCGACAACACCGCTGATTCGGTAAATAATGAAATAATCCCGGATAACCCACCTGTTGTGGCAGATGCTACGTGCAGTGAGGAGATGGAAGAAGATCCCATTGTGGTGACAAAAAAACGAAGAGCACCTGGTGCTTGTAGCTCCAACATTACTTTGAAAAAGGTAGTGTTGGATAAAGACAGTGTGGGTGAAGACGCTCTGAAACCTCTTTCTCAAGTGTCCACAAGCTGTATTGACACCAGGGAGAAGGAACCTGAATTCCTAATTAATTAATTAATTAATTACCTAATTAATTAATTCTGAAACATTATCGGGTAGCACCGAAAACTTGGGAGAAAAAGTAGAGGGCGAGACTAAAGATGATGGTGAGCTCATTAGTGAGCCGCCACATTCACTACCTGCTGAGACCGAGCGGAATGGGAATATTTCAGCCCCAAGCTCCTCTTTACCAATGCAAGATCTAAATCATGACACTGGTTCGTCAACTGGGCCAGTGAACATCTCCCTACAGGAGGGTGAAGCCGAGATTTCAGCTCCTGCTGAATGTCCCAGGTACCAGAGTGAAGATGACTTTACAATAGAACAATCTTCGGACTTGGCTGGAATCAAAATGGGGACTGTGCAGACTGATATATGTGACCCGGGCGCAGCTGTTTCTGATTTGTCAGAATCAGATGATGAAGTTGAGATGACTGAGTTGTCTCAATCTTCAGCGTATCAGTCATCCATAGTCCCTCAACTTATTATTTCTTTTCTGAATGACACCTACCGACACCGAAATGTGATTGTAAAAGATCATTTTCCTGATTTAATTTCATTCGTCCAGGCTGCAAAGGACATAATTAGGAGGCTGGATGAATTTCATTTAACAAGGTCGCTGTTTCATCGACTTAGAAAGGTTGTTACAAAAGCAGGGAGCGAGATTTCCCAACAACCGCTCACGCCTTTTGATAATCCATGAAAAAAATCACCGTTGGAACCTTAAATATGAACGGCGGAGGTGCAAGCCAAAACCGCCAGGTTCAGGTGAAAAGTTTATTTGAGCGCAAGAAAATTGATGTACTCTTACTCCAGGAAACCCATATAATTCAAAATGTGGAGTACGACTGGTGTCGCCTCTTTAAGGGACCATGTTTTTTTAGTAACATTTCTTCTTCTGCTGGTGTAGCCTTTTTACTCAGACCAGGCCTAGTACCTGAGTCATGCCTCTTCCAGGAGGTGATTAAAGGCCGGTTTATTTCATTGGAACTGGTCATTAATAATTTTCGGTTTACACTATTCAACGTTTATGCACCAAGTTTGAGTGTGGAACGAAGAGCTTTCTTTTCATCTTTAATTCGACACATGCAGTCGATAGATCTCAGTAATTGTATTTGCATGGGGGGTGACTTTAATTGCACCTTTGAACCCAGTATAGACCGAAATACAGCAGAACCTCATCCCGAAGGTAGTACTGATTTGTTAAATTATTTTTCGGCAGTGGGTGTGCTAGATGCATGGAGACTGCATTACCCCCAACAAATCTGAGTATACTTGGGGACGATGTGCCAATGGGAGAATGACCTTCGCTAGACTTGACCGTTGGTACATAAACTCACAGTTCAGGAATGCGGTTATCTCTCCAAATCATTTTCCATCTTTGTTTTCTGATCATCATTTAGTTACCATGGGCCTCTTTTTCCCTCAACCCTTACGCAAAAGTGCATACTGGAAATTCAATACCAGTCTTCTCGAAGATGCTTTGTTTAAAGACACCTTCCGTGCTTTTTGTGTCATCCAACTTTCAAAAAAGCCCTCTTTCTCTTCTTTAGCATTACTAGGGCATGCCCGTACTATATCTATATCTAAAATTATATCCCCCCCCCTCTATTTACATGAAATGGTTTGGTCCAAAGCGAACGGCTTGCGAGTGGTGACAATCCCCCCCCTCTATTTACATGCAATGGTTTGGTCCAAAGCGAACGGCTTCCGGAGTTTGGTAAAGAAATCGCCATCGCGTGCACAAACGCGCAGGAAAGCGAATGAATCGCAAATTCGTTTTTATTAGTTGTAAAACATAGTTTAACGCCAACATAGTTTGCAAACGTGAAATAAATGAATACGCTCTCAAATGTGCCATCCGAGGCAGAGTGTGCCCGCCACGTTCGGCACACGCGATCGTTCGCTGCTCTCTGATTGGTTGAATCGTTTTTTGGACATAGCTCGGTAAGTAATTGTCCGATTAATATGAAACCTTGAAAAGGCACATCCTCGGGTCCCCAGCAATATACCTGGCAAGTTAAAAGTATATCGGACCCGTGGTTGTCGAGAAACAGCGGTCACAGACAAACGTACAGACGTACAGACAGACAGACAGAGATTACTGGAATTATAGATAGATGGTGGGATAACACAAAAGCTCAGATTAGAGTGTTTTGTCAGCAGTTTGTTTCAAATGAAACGGACGTAAAAAATATAACAATGGCTTGTTTAGAAGCTGATATTATACGGTTAGAGTGTAAACTGGCTAAAGATAATATCAGAAGAGACCACAGGTTATTGGTTGAAAAGAAGGTTCAACTGAGAGAGCTGATTCAGGAGAAAGCAGCAGGCCTGTTAATCAGATTAAGAATAAACAATTTAAAGGTATTAGACACCCCTAGTAAATCTTTCTTCCAAATGGATTTTGTAAATAAGTCACCCAAAACCCTTTTCTCTGTACAAGACTTTAGGGGAAACATGGTTGCCAACCTTGGAGATGTAAGGTTGTGCATTAGAGAGTTTTTTTCAAAAGTTTATGCAAAACAAAATGTTTGTGAGCAAACCATGAAATTTTTAACTTCTCACCTTTCATCCCTAACTGAGCCTCAGTGCCTGGGCCTGGATTCACCAATTACTTTGCCTGAGCTAACGCAGGCCCTAAGTGAAATGGACTCGGGGAAAGCTCCTGGGATTGACGGCCTACCGGCAGAATTTTTCTTGGCTTTTTGGGACCTTTTGGGCCCTGAATTATTGAATGTCCTGGAATCATCCTTGGTGCTTCGTGGGGAGAACTCCCACTAAGCTTCAGAAGAGCAGTGGTGTCGCTGATTCCAAAGACTGGAGATCTACGACAGATAAAGAGTTGGCGGCCGGTCTAGTTATTATGTACGGACTACAAAATATTGTCAAAAGTGTTGGCCAGTCGGTTGAAGACGGTAATCGGTGATCTAGTCCACCATGATCAGAATTACTGCATCCCAAACAGATCTATTTATGATAATATTTTTTTGATCAGAGATTTAATGGAATGTGATTGCTTGGAAAAAGATTTTGGGATAATATTCCTTGATT
This sequence comes from Myxine glutinosa, assembly GCF_964187855.1. Lineage (NCBI taxonomy): Eukaryota > Metazoa > Chordata > Myxini > Myxiniformes > Myxinidae > Myxine > Myxine glutinosa. The sequence goes on along the minus strand of NC_136263.1, from coordinate 30,121,692 downwards.
TGGAAAGGGCTTTTGATAGTGTTGATCATGTTTTTTTGTATTGTGTGCTAGAAGCATGTGGCTTTGGTGTCAATTTTAGGACCTACGTGACTTTGTTGTACAACAATATATTTCGTTTATTTAAAATAAATAACTAACTCAGCTCTCCGGTACAGGTTCAAAGAGGGGTGAGACAAGGATGCCCGGTTTCTGGGTTATTATTTTCCTTGGTAATGGAATCACTCCTAATTTTATTTAGCAAAAATATTTCAGGAGTGACTGTATCCCCTGGGAGTCCTTCAGTAGTTGTATCGGCTTATGCAGATGATGTCTGTGTGGTTGTTAAGAAGGAGAGTGATATCCCAGCACTTGTTGAATGTTTAAATCTTTTTTGCCTCGCTTCTTCTTTGAAGTGTAACTGGGACAAGAGTAAGGCCTTATGGATTCCCTGTCTCAAGAACATTCCACCTGGAAGAGTGCTGGTACCACCTGTGCATCTACCAACAAAGTTAAAATGGGTGGAAGAAGGATTCAAATCCCTTTGGGTTTTCCTGGGATCTCCACATTGCGTCCTCAAAAATTGGGACGGGATTGTTGAGCATGTCAAAAAAAGACTGGGACTGTGGAAACGAGCTCTGCCCCACCTTTCCTACAGAGGCAGGATTCTAGTGGTTAATAATTTGGTGGCTTCTTCCCTGTGGCATAGGTTTATCTGCCTTCAGCCGCCGGAGATACTACTAAAGGCAGTGCAGAGGCTACTGGTGGATTTTTTTTGGAGTGGTCACCATTGGTTACTACCAAATGTCATATGTAGCCCCCTTGTCTGAAGGTGGCCAGGGACTGATCGACATAAAAAGTCGTATCATGGCTTTTCGGCTGTTTACCATACAGCAGTTGCTGTACAAGGAAAGACTGCCAAGCCGACTTCTGGCCTATCACATGCTGCGAAAAGCAAGCGGGCTCGGATACGGCCTTGAACTTTTCTTAGTCCAACTCCAACATGTCGACACATCTCATCTACCATCATTCTATCAGAGCCTTCTGAATGCCTGGCAAAGCCTTTCGACTAGTCGCCAGCAAGAAACCTATGCTAGAAACATGTTCGTGGAAGAACCCCTTTTTTACAACCCGCTTTTTCCTGCAATTCCAATAAGCCGAGACTTTTATCAACACTTTATTACAACAGGCATAATCAAAGTGTTGGACCTCTGCTATGATTCTGGTTGGGGGTGGAAGTCGGTGCACGAGATAGCTGATATGACTGGAATATGGTCAAACAGAATAATCGGAAGAGTCCTAAAGGAAATAGTAAAGAAAAGCTTCCAACTTGGACTAAGATGGACCCAGGAAGTTTTGGTGACATCCAATGACTGGCAATTTCCCTGTTTATTGGTACAGCCTAGTCACGGAGACTTGCCCCCAATTAGTGAGGGACAAAACATTTTTCAGAAATGCAGTAGTAAAGACCTATATCGTTTATGTACTGCAGTTCTGCTTGGGAACTCGCCGTTAAATGGAGTGGCCAGGTGGAAAGGGCTAATGCCGGAAGGACTCCCATCTGAGCCTGCATGGGAATCAATTTCCAGTAAGCTGGTAAGCAAAAGGACAGGTGATCTCCAGTGGCGAATGATACACTGGATCATTCCGTCTAATAAATTAGTGAGTCATTTCGCACCCACATCTACGTGTTGCCCGTTCTGTGTTTACACAGAGGATGTGTTCCATGCGTATGTTGATTGTGCAAGGCTTGTGCCTTTATTTAAATGGCTGAATTACATGGCTGGAAAAATGAAGATCACTTTTTCTCTGCGATCATTTATTTTTGGTTTCAATGATATGAAAGAACATGTACACATGTTGTTTTTGTTTTTAGTGGCCACGGCGAAAATGGCAATTTATTTATCGAGGAAGGAAAAACTGAAAGGAAAGCCGATTGGGCAATGTGATGTCTTGTTCTTTTTCAATGCCTTGATATCTGCAAGACTCAAACTTGAATTTTGTGTTTCTGAAAGAAAGAAATGTATTGATGAGTTTATGAACATTTGGTGTTTTGATGGGATCTGCATAGTGCAGGAGAATGAATTACTGATATATTTGTAGGTTTGTTTGGATTGAATCAGTGTGTGGTCGGTTTTTCTGTTGTTGTTTTCCTTTTCTAGTTCATTGTACTGTTTTGAATTCCTTTCCTTTCCTGTCATTATCTTTTTTTCTTTTCTGTGTTTTCGATTATTGTGCTTGTATTGAATAGTATCTTCACCGACTGGCTTGTATTTTTATATTTTTGTAATAAAAAGTCTCAAAAGTCTTTCTCTCTCTCTCTCTCTCTCTCTCTCTTTCTCTTTCTCTTTCTCTTTCTCTTTCTTTTTCTCTTTTTCTTTTTTTTCTCTTTCTCTTTCTCTTTCTCTTTCTCTCTTTCCCTTTTCCCTTTCTCTTTCTCTTTTTCGGGGTGTTTTGGGTATTCGGGGTCTTCAGGGTGTTTTGGGTATTTGCAGTCTTCGGTGTGTTTAGGGTATTCGGGGTGTTTTGGGTATTCGGGGTCTTCGGGGTGTTTTGGGTATTCGGGGTGTTTTGGGTATTCTGGGTCTTCGGGGTGTTTTGGGTATTCGGGGTCTTTTTGAGCCTCAGGGCCTTGAAGGGTATTTTGGGTCTTTGGGGTGTTTTGGGTCTTTGGGGTGTTTTGGGTCTTTGGGGTCTTTGGGTTCTTCAGGGGTCTTCAGGGGTATTTGGGGTCTTGGTGGTCTGAAGGGTTTTGGGGGAATTAAAGGGTCGTCAAAGGTCTGAGTGGTCTCAGCAGTCTTAACGCAATTAAGAGGGTTAAATAAGAGGGTTGTAGCGGCTACCGCTGGGTTTTCACAATCGCCTTGCACCTATCAAGGACGCGGAGCGATCACCATGCCGGGCTCGTCCAGGACGCCCGGGCAGGCTCGCCCTCAACTTGCCAGGCCGCAGCCAGGACGCTGGGCCACGCCCCCTCTCGCCTTTCCTGGGCAAACGCTCCGGGATAATATGTATATATATTGCTGCCCGATAAATGGGCTTTTCAGAGTACCTGAGTGTTTGGTTTGAATAAAGCAACTCGGATGAATTCCAGCTTTTTGTCGCGTCCATTCTTCCGATCGACGTGGGAGCCCCAGCTCCTTCATTGGTGACCTACCGACATGGACACGGCAGTCGCCCTTAAACTGCCTACCTTCTGGGAGGCTCACGCGGCGGTTTGGTTCGCACAGGCGGATTCCCTGTTCGCCCTGCGAGGCATCACAGCCGACGACACCCGCTTCCACCATGTGGTAGCAGCGCTCGGTTCGGCCACCGCGGCCCGCGCCCTGAGCCTCCTCGAGAGCCCGCCAGCCGCTGACAAATACGGCGCGATTAAGAAGCTTCTCCTCGACGCTTTCGCCCTCCCATCGGCGGAACGCGCACGGCGCCTGCTCGACCTGCCCGAGCTCGGCGACACGCGCCCTTCCGAGCGAATGGACTACATGCTTTCACTGCTCGGCGAGCACTCTCCGGCATTCCTGTTCCGGGAGCTGTTCCTCCGTCAGCTGCCTAACCCGGTACGCCTCGCCCTGCCAAGCACGACGATCACAGATCCCCGGGCCCTTGCCAGAGAAGCCGACAAGATCTCCGCCGCAGGTCAGCACATCGCAGCGGCGACATGGGACCCACCGCCGTCCGACGCAACACCCATGGCGCCCGAGCACCCGTCACGGTCGACGACCGAACTGCCGATGCAATTGGCGGCCGCTACACCGAGCCGACCACCTCCAGCACGACGACCGGGGCCTCCACCTGACCAAGCGTGGTGTTACTATCATGCCAGGTTCGGACAGAAGGCCCGGACATGCCGACCCCCGTGCACCTTCGGCAGGCCGGGAAACGGCCGGGCCGGCGTTCATTACCAGCCATGAGCGCCGGCCACACGGGCAACTTACTGTTCATCACGGATAAAGCGTCCGGACGGCGCTTCCTGTGCGACACCGGCGCCCAACTGAGCGTCATACCCGCCTCTGACCAGGACAGGCAATCCGCGGTTTGCGGCCCCTCCTTGGTTGCGGCCAACGGATCGACCATCCGCACCTTCGGCCCGCGCAACGTCACCCTCTGCTTCGGTGGCCAACGCTTTGCTTGGACGTTTGTAACCGCAAACGTGCCCATGGCTCTGCTAGGCGCCGACTTCCTCTGCGCACACGGACTGCTGGTGGACGTCCAACGGCGTCGTTTAATCAACGCCGAAACCTTCAGCTCCCTGGTATGCACATTGAGCAGCTCCGCGCCGACCGAGCTGGCATGCGCCGTCCCGGCGGCGAACGAGTTTGCTCGCCTGCTCACGGAGTTCCCGGCCCTCACGCGGCCGACGTTTTCGGCCGTCGCAGTACGGCATGGGATCGAGCACCACATACCAACCACGGGCCTGCCGGTCTACGCCAGGGCCCGCCGCCTCGACCCAGCCAAGCTCGCAGTGGCGAAGGCCGAATTCGACGCGTTGGAGCACCTCGGCATCGTGCGGCGCTCCGATAGCACGTGGGCCTCGCCACTGCACATCGTGCCAAAGCCGGGGGGTGGATGGCGCCCGTGTGGCGACTACCGCCGTCTCAATGACGCTACCACCCCTGACAGGTACCCGATCCCGCATATCCAAGACGTCTCCGCCCGTCTGGCGGGACGGGTCATTTTTTCGAAAATTGATCTCATACGGGGATATCACCAGGTACCTGTCAGGGCGGCCGACGTCCCTAAAACGGCAGTCATCACGCCGTTCGGCTTATTCGAATTCTTGCGGATGCCGTTTGGTCTCAAGAACGCGGCTCAGGCGTTCCAGCGCTTGATGGACGGCGTGCTGCGTGACCTGCCGTTCCTTTTCGTTTACCTGGACGACATCCTCGTCGCCAGCACGTCCCGGGCCGAGCACCTCCTCCACCTCCGAACACTGTTCGGGCGCCTCAGCGAGCACGGCCTCATCGTCAACCCGGCCAAATGCCACTTTGGCACGACGGCCGTTGATTTTTTGGGCCACCACATCACCAAGAACGGGGCCGTGCCGCTGCCAACCAAGGTCGAGGCCATCACCACGTTCCCGCGTCCCCGCACCATAAAAGCTCTGCAGGAATTCCTGGGAATGGTGAATTTTTATCACCGCTTCGTGCCCCGTGCTGCTCAACTCATGCGGCCCCTCTACGAAGCCCTCCGGGGCAAGCCGGCCAAGCACGACATCGCCTGGTCCGCAGCAATGGATGCGGCCTTCCAAAGCTCAAAGCGGGCCCTCGCCGACGCAACACTGCTCGCTCACCCGGTGCTCAACGCTCCCATCGCCCTCACTACGGATGCCTCCGACTACGCGGTGGGCGCCGTACATGAGCAATGGGTGAACGGGGTTTGGCAGCCACTCGCTTTTTTCAGCCGGCAGCTCCGGCCGAACGAGCTCAAATACAGCACGTTTGACCGGGAGCTCCTCGGTCTACACCTGGCCGTCCGCCATTTCCGCCACCTCCTGGAGGGCCGACCTTTCACGGCATTCGTCGACCACAAGCCGTTGGTTTACGCCATGGCCAAGGTCACGGAGCCGTGGTCGGCCCACCAACAGCGCCACCTCTCCGCCGTGTCGGAGTTTACCATGGACAACCGGCACGTCGCCGGCAAAAACAACGCCGTGGCCGACTGTCTTTCCCGGGCCAGCGCGAACGCGGTCCACCTGGGCGTGGACTTTGCGCTTATGGCGGCGGACCAAACCACCGACACCATGGTGCAAGCCCTCCGGGCGGCGGACACGGGCCTCCGCCTGGCCGACATCCCCTTCGCGGACACTGTCCTTCTCTGCGACGTCTCCCAAGGCCAGCCTCGCCCCATCGTGCCCGTCACCTGGCAACGCCGCATCTTCGCCTCCCTCCACGGCCTTTCCCACCCGGGCCGGAAAGCTTCCCAGAAGCTGGTGTCAGCGCGATTCGTCTGGCACGGCCTTCGTCGGGACGTCCGCGATTGGACCAGCACCTGCACGGCCTGCCAACGGGCCAAGGTCCACCGACACACCCAGGCCCCGCTGGCACCTTTCACCGTGCCCGAACGACGTTTCGACCACGTCAACGTGGATCTGGTGGGCCCCCTCCCCCCGTCACGGGGGTTCACACACCTGCTCACCATGGTGGACAGGACCACCAGGTGGCCGGAGGCCGTTCCCCTCGTCTCCACCACCACCGCCGACGTGGCGCAGGCTTTCATCGCCACCTGGGTCGCCCGCTTCGGCGCACCGGCGGACATCTCGTCAGACCGCGGACCACAGTTCACCTCCGAGCTGTGGGGCGCGGTCGCCCGCAACCTGGGGGTCAAGCTCCACCGTACTACGGCCTACCACCCCCAAGCAAACGGGTTGTGCGAGCGATTCCACCGCTCCATGAAGGCCGCGCTCATGGCCGGCCTTCAAGACGGCGGTTGGGCCGACCGGCTGCCGTGGGTCCTTTTGGGCCTCCGCACGGCCCCCAAGGAGGACCTCCAGGCATCCACCGCCGAGCTTGTCTATGGCCAGGCGCTACGCGTCCCGGGCGAATTCGTGCCCGACGCTACCAGTCCCTGGTCCGCAGCTCACCAGCGCTCGGACCTCCAGGAGGCCGCCCGACGGTTTGCCCCCGTGCCAACATCCCACCACGGTGACCCCCAGTCCTACGTCCCCCCAGCACTTCGCACAGCGGAGTATGTTTTTGTGCGTCACGACGCACATCGGGGGCCACTCCGGCCGCCGTACGACGGGCCCTTCCGGGTGCTGCGACAGGACGACAAGTCGTTCGTCATCGACATCGGCGGCAGGTCGGACCGGATTGCGGTGGACCGCCTCAAGCCGGCGCACGTGGACGTCGACCACCCACCACGGGTGGCCCTTCCGCCGCGGCGAGGCCGCCCCCCATCCACGGTGCCCCCCACTCGACCGCCCACCACCACACCGGACCCCCTCCCACGACCCGCCAGGGGTCGCTTCGGCCGGGTCATCAGGACCCCCCTCAAATTGACCCTGCCGGTGCAAGTCGATTCTGGGGGGACATGTGTAGCGGCTACCGCTGGGTTTTCACAATCGCCTTGCACCTATCAAGGACGCGGAGCGATCACCATGCCGGGCTCGTCCAGGACGCCCGGGCAGGCCCGCGCTCAACTTGCCAGGCCTCGGTCGGGACGCCCGGGCATGCCCGGGCATGCCCGGGCAGGCTCGCCCTCAACTTGCCAGGCCGCAGCCAGGACGCTGGGCCACGCCCCCTCTCGCCTTTCCTGGGCAAACGCTCCGGGATAATATGTATATATATTGCTGCCCGATAAACGGGCTTTTCAGAGTGCCTGAGTGTTTGGTTTGAATAAAGCAACTTGGATGAATTCCAGCTTTTTGTCGCGTCCATTCTTCCGATCGACGTGGGAGCCCCAGCTCCTTCAGGGTGGTAATTTTATTTGAAGAAGAAGAAGACGTTTTCGTCGCATATAAACATACATAACCATATACGTTTGCTCTATTATAATAAGATATATATATATATATATATTGTTGTGGTTTTAGAACCCACACTTGTAAATATGACATCACTTGTAAATATGACATTAAAGGTTAAAGGTAGCACCCCTAGTTAGTCCACAAGCAACACGTAGGCCACCATAGGACTCAGTTATTTCATTAGTATGTGTTTTAGATAAGGCCGTGTTTCCAATAGTTGAATCTGCGTTGCGTCGATCAAATAAGAGTAGGCCCATTCCGTCCATTTTGCGACCTCCCTCTCCAAGCGACGCCATTACGCGCCTCTGCCAGCAGCGTTCGCTGCCTTGCGCTGAAGCTCGCTCAAACACCGCCATAAGCCATGCGGTTAGGCCCGAGAAAAGGGGGCGGAATGCCAAGAAGAAGGTGTGGCATGTCAACCAGCCTTCAAAGGCGTGGCCGGTAAGCCCTCACCAGCCAACCAGGGCTGAGGTGAGATCGCCGACGGGCGTGGTTTTGAGGCGCGCGGAGCGATCTTTGCTCGCGTTATATAAGCACGAACGCAAAGCCCTTTCAGAGGACTCTCGCGAAGCACTCGAGTGGAAGGTTGGCGGTAAAAAGGACTGCGCACACGAACTTAGACTTTTGATGAGAGCGCTGGTCGTAACGGGTCTGATACGGAGTGCACCTTCGTGAGAGGACTCGGATGGGAGAGAGCGCATTTCAAAGCACTTGTACAAGACTTGTTGAAGAAGAGCGCGCTTGTATTAGAGAACATTGGAGAGGGTGCGTTTAGCACGACCGTCCAAATATTACGTACGCAGGACACCAGCCTCCCCCTCCCCCCCCCACCCCCCCGCTATATATAAGGTCCGGTCGCGTTCAACTACACGTGGAGCTACCTGCTGGGTTTCGCCGCTGGACCAGAGCCTGGACTGGAGTCGACTGGAGCCTGGACACTCTACCTGACCATCTACCAGCTACAATCCCCGTGTGAGTGTGTGTGTTTCTGGGGTGTTAGAGTAAGATTGTTTTAAGACTGCCCTGTGTACTGCTTCTTCCTCTTCCTCTCTTGTACATCCTTTTGTTTCCTCTTCCTTCTGTATATTGTTACGGGGTCCCCCCCACCCACCCTTACCTCTGGTCTCGGTGGACCTCCGAACCCTGAGAGGGTCCCCGGCAGAAAGACGTTTTATCCTTGGTTGAAACCCAGCAAATAATGTCCCTCAATGGAACCAGCAAATGAAACAGTCGAATCAATGATGCAACCATACCAGGTTATAAACAAACCATAATATATTATAAATCACACACAAAGAGCCATACAGCAATGGGGGCAATCACCCCTACTTTCAAATCTTACGATAATATCCTTGTCAAGCCCCTTAACCCCACACTCACGGCACCTCCCCCAATGTCTCTGCTACCCTCCAAGGCGAAGTCCCAATGTCTCTGTGCGCTCCAGCGATCGGGGAGTCAAGGCCCGATGGTCAAATGAGGCGTAGACAAGCCAGACGACCTCGAGGTCACGTGCTCAGCCCCCAGCAACACAGCGGTGGAGAGGAACCTCACAAAGATGCGCTCCGACGTACACGTTGTGGTTTAACCCGCGAGCCTCCGTAAAATTCTCACGTGCCCCTTTCTGGCTCAGCCGTTTCCGGCAATCCACCAGGGAATAATGCCCAGCCGACACGACGAAAGCCTGTTCACTGCAGGGTGCTCGCGTGGCCAAGATGGCGGACGGCTTTCGCTCCAACCCGGATTCTCAAGGCCTGGATCCTCCGGAACCTCAATGAGAATACCCGATGACACAGGCTCCACGCACTCCGGCGATATTTCTTATCGACCGAACTTCCCTTCAAGGACGCAAAGTTCCCTCGCACTGTACGTCGAACGCTCGGCCCGGAGCTTCAACCACCACGTCTTTTCGATGTCCTCCCACCTCTTTCTCTCTTTGCTCCACCTCTTCCGGTCACGATCCGGATTTCCGGCCACATTTTACCAGGAGCGCTTTTAAATATTTTAACCACCACAACCCTTTCCCTTTCCAACAATATATATATAAGTCACAATAAGCATAATATATAGAACCAACAATGATAACAACAACCATAATGAGGGCCTTATCCATAACACTTCCCCCCCTCAAGAAAGAAAGTTTGAACACCGCGAAAACTTTCTTTGTCGGCAAATTCTTGAAATCAACACAAGTAATCAATGTTTCCCCAAAAATAAAACAACAAAATTTTACACAACCCCCAATGCTTTCCAAGGTTAATTCCCTTTGGACCAAGCGTCAGCAACGACATTGTCCCTGCCCCTCTGATTTTTACTTCTAGTTTCTCTTGAATGAAGGTTAAGGGGTTGTGATCAAAAACCCAAAGGCCAGCAAAGCTATAGCACTTTCCCCGGGAGGCCGAGCTGAAAGCCAGGTTCCATGGTGGTTGGGTGGTGAGGCCTGGAAGTATTCACTACATGGACGCCTTTAGGAACGTGGAGTTCACGGTTAGTCTGGGGAGGAAAGTTCACTACATGGACGCCTTTAGGAACGTGGCGTTCACGGTTAGTCCGTGTAGGAATCTTGGCTCGGCGGCTCCGCAGCATTCAGTGCTTCAACTTTTCCGGACTCCTAATAATTATGGTGGGACCACTTGTCACAGTAGGCACCTGACTGGCGGTCTCCTTCTTGGCCACTGCTCTGATAATCCTTCCTTCGGGAGCTGTCATAACTCTGGAAGCCTCCATAATAATATCGCTTGCGGCCACCACCACTACTACTCCGTGGTCCTCCTCTGTAGCCCCCTCGACCCCTAGGAAATGCCTTCCCTACTGTGATGGTCCGACCCTCCAACTCCTTGCTATTCAGATCCTTTTTTGCCTCTCTGGCGTCCTTTGAGTTTTCAAACGTGACAAAGCCAAACCCTCTTGACTCTCGTGTCTCCCTGTCTTTTATCAGCAGCACTTCCAAAAGCGGTCCATAGTTGCTGAAGGCAGACTCCAAAACATCTTCCTGTGTTTTGAAGTTCAGTCCACCTACAAATAACTTGCTAAACTTGTCGCCATCCCTAACTGGTGTGGTGTTATTTTCCCTACTGGGCTTTTTAACAACCATCGGGTTACCATAAACTTGACCACCGGCCAAATCATTCCCGATAACAACCGATACTCCCTCGACAGGAAGCGTGGCTTGTAAACTGATGGTGACCGGTCCTGACACCAAAACTGACTCTCATAGTAAGGGCATTTTATGAGATATTTCACAAATCTGTTAACTAAATTGTTACCAAAAAATTTCTTCACCAATATGTTTGTAAAGGTGTGTAATAACATGTGTTAAAATGTTGAAGTTCAACTCCCGTGGGAAACCCAGAAAAAAAGCTGTTGAATTCGGGTACCGAAAAATTATTTTCGAGAATTTTTATTTTTTTTAATCGGCCCTTAAGTAACTTATGAGGGGTCAAATAAGGGTTTTTCATGATTCTAAGTTGATTGTTAACATTTATATTTTCACTTTTACATTTACACACAAAGTAGCTTTTATTTCACATACATATATAATACTCAAGAGTTATTTCTCATTCACAATGTCAGAAGTTTCAACAGTCATTGTCTATGTCTTCTTCAGACTCAACAACATCATGACTGCAGTTTCTGCATGTAATGCCATTACAGACTCCACAGGCCGAGATGCACGTGACCCCATTCTTCTTGCAGCTGCATCGCCGGTTGCTGCAATCTCCATGACAATTACAGCTCGTGAACTGCAATAGCTCCTCAGGAGCCGTGGGGTCCAGTGTTGGAACTGGCTCATACCCATGCACACCTATTGTCCATCCATAGTCACTGGGGTTCAGAGACATGCTCTGTTGAAGGCAGGCCTTTGTAAGCAGGCAAAGTTTCTAGTTCCTTCATGAGTTGACAGTACAGCCATGCGCCCTTGGCATACTGATGATGGCCTGCAGCGGCAAAGATGTGAAGCATCTTGGTAACAATGCAGGACAGATGCCCATTGTGGTCTGCAAGTCACTCGGTTCTGATAAAGACCTTGATCACATCTACCATGTGGTGGTACTCCACCCAGAGTGCAGGTGTTCTTCCTCCTTTTGCGAGTCGTTTGAAGGTTTCTTCAAACCTTTGCTCAAACACTGGCACTACTGGGTCTGAGTGTCTGGCTCCCATCTTCCCATCAGCCACCTTCTCCATGAAGGTCTTCATGTCACCACGCTCCTCCTCAGTGAAGGCAAGTTTCATGATGTGTTGATAGATGGCTGTGTTGTGTTGAACATCATGTGTTGAATTTCCAGTATGCACTTTTGCGTAAGGGTTGAGGGAAAAAGAGGCCCATGGTAACTAAATGATGATCAGAAAACAAAGATGGAAAATGATTTGGAGAGATAACCACATTCCTGAACTGTGAGTTTATGTACCAACGGTCAACATGATGTGTTGAACATCTGAAGGCTTGCAGGAACAAGTGTCAGCTGACTATCGATGTCAGTCATACTGTGTGTGGTGGGGTATGACTTTGGACCTAAATCAATCAAGGCAATATCATTGGATATGAACTTGAATGCCGTTTTTATGATCTGAGTCTTCTCATCTCCATGGTCAAGATTAGCATGATGCGCTCGCAGAATATTGTCGGTGCCATCTTTGAGACAGAGTACATCTGCCCTTCTTTCCTGTGTTGTGAAATACAAGGTGTCTTCGTATTTCTCTAGAAGTTTTATCTTTAGCCAATGCTTTGAATAAGAAAGGCTCTTCTCTGGTGACTGATCAAACTCCTGCAGCTTTTCATGGACTTGGTCCATGTTCATTACCCCATGCTCTAATTCTGAGTCTAACCATTCGCAGAATTCAATAAAAACTGCCTCTCGCTCCTCATCAATACTCCTCTGTCCTCTCTTCCTTTTTCCTTCCTCATCAGTCTTGGACAAACTGTCACCTCTCGCAAACATAAGTTTGCATCGCAAATGGTACAGTGTTTCCTCTGCTACCAAGTCGTTGATCCCTTCCAGGCGTCCAGTGACTTCAGTGCCCCAGTCATCCCCGCGACTCCGTGCTGTCTTCAGCAGGCTTGCCTTCAGTGTATCTGCAGTCAAATTATCTGGCACTCCGTATTTCTTTCTAGCTTGTGCTGGATTATTTTTGTAGAGCTGGGCTGGTTGGTTGCAAAGAATGCATACATCCTTATACAGGAGGTCAACTGACTGTGATCTTCTAGAACTGCAGCCAGTTGATGAACTGAACTCACAAGTAGTGCGTCTTCTCTTCAACTTTGATGACTCTTTCTCTGCCTTTGATGCTTGAGCTGACTTCTTGGTGGTTGCAACAAAGTTGTTGTACAGATCATTTTTACACTTCTGGTGGTACCTCAGTTTTCCTTCCTTTTGAGCCTCCTTCATACGTTCCACAACAGTAACATTTTCGACAGTTTCTGCTTGTTTCAATAAAGTTGAGTATCCCTTTGGAGTTGCCTGTATGAGCCTTTCAGCTGGTGTATCCGAGCGTGCACAGATGAAGCAATTGAGCACAGGTGGAGTAACGTCTTCATCCATATTGCTAGACTCCATGTCCTGCAAAGTAGAAAATGAGATATATTTAGAAATTATTTTTCCACAAAGGAGTGTCTGTGGTGAAATATAAATGTTAACAATCAACTCAGAATCATGAAAAACCCTTATTTGACCCCTCATAAGTTACTTAAGGGCCGATTAAAAAAAATAAAAATTCTCGAAAATAATTTTTCGGTACCCGAATTCAACAGCTTTTTTTCTGGGTTTCCCACGGGAGTTGACCTTCAACATTTTAACACATGTTATTACACACCTTTACAAACATATTGGTGAAGAAATTTTTTGGTAACAATTTAGTTAACAGATTTTCATATGTTTCCCTTACTATTAGAGATATTTTGGTTCAAATTCTTCCAAAAGCATCAAATTTGGCGCAGATGTTGCCCATACCATACTCTTTCGATTTTTGACGGGCGCCAAGGGCGGTATGATCCGGGGACCATACCGGTCCATCCCGCCATGTCACCTGACCTATGACGTCATATTTATGACATGTATACAATCATGTATACATGAACCCGGATCATGATCGCACAAAAATTAAACACAAGGATATGGCGTACAGTTCATAAAACATCAAAATCCGTACCTTTGTAATTAGACTGATGAACTGCATATGCCTGAAAATTAGGAAATAGACATGTAAATATTTCCTCTAATTGTCAAAAATAAGGTCAGAGTTCGATTACCCAACCCAGAAACATAACATGGTGAACCTCGCGTAAATCTTGACAAAAAACTCAAAAACCGACATGTCTGACTCAAAAATGACCTTTAAGATGACCTTGAGGGTTGACCTTGACCTCGAATCATCAAAATAACATCATAATTGGATTCCTCGACCTTGAAAACCCCTGAAAAGTGGTATCATACATGATTCCAACCCTTTTGGTTATTTAACTGATTTTCCTCTAATCCGGGTGGCGGCCATTTAGTATTTCGCCAATATGGGGCCCCCGGGGGGGAGGGGGGGGGCCCGTCTTGGCGCCCGTCAAAAATCGAAAGAGTATGGCATGGGCAACATCTGCGCCAAATTTGGTGCTTTTGGAAGAATTTGAACCAAACGGCCCCAAAATATCCCTAAGGGCCCTGACTAGTCAGACTTTTTAACTGTGGATCCAAGCACATGGGGTGACCATGAAGGCTACAGAGCTGCTGTAGAACAGATCAGGGAGTTGACGGTCGTAAATGACCTCGCTGAACGAGGTGTGGCCCTCATGAAAAGTTACAACCGGCTCCTTACCAAGGATGAGGAGCAACCCCAATTCTTACTCCAGGTCGTGTCTGAACACCGCCGTACTTATCCCGACTGTCGGAAAGCAACATTGGCTAAAATCAGGCAGCAATGATATGACTTATGTTGGTGAGAACCTTCCTTGACTAGAAACTAATATAATAACATCAGGAAATATAATAACATCAGGAATGTTAAATAGAATGAGAAATGAAAAGAACTTTAAGAAGTGTATTTGTACAGTAGAATATTTTGTTGTGTGCTCTCATCCATAAAATCTTGATTTTTGAAGGTGCCTGGACGACCTCTAAACATAAACAGACTTGTATGAAATTTGGACTGCAGTGTTTCTATCCCAAATGGATCACAGTTAGGCCATGAGAACATTCAAATTAACATTTTAAAATTTTCATCCCGTTTAAGGGCCACACTATATATATATTCGTGAATCCGTGAATCGCAAAACCCGTTAATCGTGGGTGCATTGTTTCAATGGAAAAAGGGGGGATAGGTTCCTGAGTCGCGAAAATACATGAATAGAGAATACCAAACTGTGAACGGCGAGAGTAAATCCGTGAATGGTGACGGTAATCCGCGGAGATCGACGAACGTCCCGGAAATGGCGAGACGAAACCCACAAATGTCGGCAATAATCCACGAATTTCGATGAATGCATGCCGTGCCACAATATATATTGGTGCTAATTGCAGCAATATATATTGTGGAGTGTTTTCATTCTGCACAGCAACTCACGGGGATGACGTGTTATGCAGCTGGTGGGTATCTGGCGAAACATTGTTTACCTGTGAACGGTGGAATATCACGTGAAGTTGTTCACAATGTGAATGCAATCTGGAGATAACAACACACACACACACACACACACACACACACACACACACACACACACACACACTATACATAATCGCACACACAAACACCTACACACTGAATACACAATCACACACACACACACACACACACACACACACACACACACACACACACACACACACACACACACACACACACACACACTGTATACACAATCACACACACACACACACACACACACACCTACACACTGTATGCACACGCACACACTGACACACACACACCGACACACACACGCACACACCGACACACACGCACACACACACGCACACACCGACACACACACACCGACACACACACACCGACACACACTGTATGCACACGCACACACCTACACACTGTATGCACACGCACACACCGACACACACACACACACACTGTATACACAATCACACACACACACACACCTACACACTGTATGCACACGCACACACTGATACACACACACCGACACACACGCACACACCGACACACACGCACACACCGACACACACGCACACACCGACACACACACACACACACACATACACACGCACACACCGACACACACACACCTACACACTGTATGCACACGCACACACACACACCTACACACTGTATGCACACGCACACACACACACCTACACACTGTATGCACACGCACACACCTACACACCGACACACACACACACACTGTATTCATAAACACCCCTACACTGTATCCATAATCAGACACACACACACACTGTATACATAATCACACACACAAACACCTACACACTGAATACACAATCACACACACACACACACCAACACACTGTATACATAATCACAAATACACACACACACTGTATACACAATCACACACACTGTATACACAATCACACACACTGTATACACAATCACACACACACACACACACACACACACACACACACACACACACACACACACACACACACACACACACACACACACACACACTGTATACACAATCACACACTGTATACATAATCACACATACACACACACACATAATCGCGAGATCTCGCGAGATCTTGTCGAGGCGGTCACGGTTTTTCGAAGCTGTTCCACGATCCTCATGCACGCTCGAAGTTAAGTCGTCACATTTGTATTTTTGTCGAAACTGTATTTATCTTACGTGTGTGTACCTTTTGCGTGTCCCTGGGAAGATTATTATCGGTGTTAATCTTTCATACCTGTAAAAAATAGTCGAGTATTTCGCGCCACGCGGTCGAGTTGTTGAAGCTTCCGACCTTGAGGCTTGGTTCTCTCCGGGCATCCAAAGCGGTTATTTTTTCATTCGTGTGTTTGTCAAATTTCAACTCGTTATTTTATCGTCCATGCGTAATATTGTTTGTTTATAGTTAGTTTTGGTTTGGTTTGAATTTCCTGTAACTCGTAATTAATTAATCGTGTTCTGCTCCGCATGTGCAGCCTTGTACCCCCATCGGTGTTTGTTTACTTAACTCCCCTACATCGTGTTTTGCTTGGCTCTTAGTTTTTTCCCTTCTACCCCGAACATAATACTCTGTCTAACGTTTTAAATCCCCACCCCCCAAAAAACGAAAAAAAAAAAAAAAAAAAAAACTTTTATTTTTCCTTTCTCCACGTGTGCTGTTTGTCTCATCCTGTACTTTCTGTCCAGGTGTGCTGTTCGCCCCGCCCCCATTATCTCCTTGCCATCCACCTTTTGCCCTGTCCACGTGACTCGTGGTGGTCCCTCTCGGCTCTCCCCCCGTTGGTACTTTGTGCATATAAGATTGTTTACGGTTCTGTTTTAATATTATTTAAATATGTATAAACTTTCCCCTTCAGTGTTTTATTCAGTGGTATATTACAACACGCTGTTTTTCTTCCTATTTAAAAGGCTTTTTTCAAATTCCTCTCCATCTCATTCCATGTCAAAAAAAAGAAATTCAATCTCTTATACGTCTCCCTCACTACATGGTCTAAATTCACATTCATTCCACCCCTCCATCGTTCTGAATCGGATTGCTAACTTGAAAATCACAACAAACCCAATTTGTTATCAATGTTCGTCTTTCATTAATCATCCACTTTCGAAACTCCCCTCTTGCCCCTCCCCTCCAAATCCCCCCCCCCTTGCACCAACACTCCTAAACTCCCCCCTTGCCCCTCCACTCCTAAACTCCCCCCTTGCCCCTCCACTCCTGAACTCCCTCCTTGCCCTTCCCCTCCTAAACTCCCCCCTTGCCCCTCCCCTCCAAATCCCCCCCTTGCCCCTACACTCCCAAACTCCCCCCTTGCCCCTTCACTCCTAAACTCCCCCCATGCCCCTTCACTCCTAAACTCCCCCCTTGCCCCTCCCCTCCTAAACTCCCCCCTCACTCCTCCCCTTCAAAACTCCCCCCCAACCCCTCCCATTCAAATCTCCCCCCATACCATTCCTCTCCAATTCTCCCTCCTCCCCCCTCCTCCTCAAAGCTGCCTCCTCCCCACTTCGTCTCCCTTCTATCTCATACCTCCACCCCCCCCCCAACCTTCTACTTTCCTCTGCCCCCCCTCAAACAACCCCTCACTGTGCCTCATCCCTTCACCATCAAACCTTTCATCCTCCTCATCCTTCCCTTTCTTGGAACTCTTCTGTAATCTCTGACACACTATCAACTGCTCTCCCTACCTCCCCCTCTCATCCTTCATCTTACCCTACTCCTCCCCTCCCCTGTCCTGTACCCGATGCTCCCCCTCTCTCTTCATTAACGGTATGGACCTCAAACATCCGGGGCCTTCGCTCAAACCTGACTGATCTCTCCATACAGGTTGCTTCTGACAATCCAGACTTGATCTGCTTAACAGAGGCTTTCCTCCTTCAAGATGTCTCTGATTCCTTAATATCTCTTCCTGGTTACTCCCTCCTCCGGTATGATAGACCTGAGCCTCGTCCTGGTGGTGGGGTGTCTATCTTTATCAAAAACTCTCTTCCTCACTCTCCTTCCACTGCCCTCTCTCCTCCTCACCCCCAGGAGTACCTCTGGCTACGGCTTCCTCTCCGCTCCCACCTTTTGTTCATATGTGTTCTGCACCGTCCTCCAAACAGTGATGACTCCATTTACATTTCACTGTCTGACAACATGGACCAACTTCTATCCACTCATCCCAACTCTCTCTTCCTCATATGTGGTGACTTCAACTGTCATCATGCCAGCTGGTTGGGTGTGGGTTCCTCTCTCACCAGTCATGGCACCTCAGCAAAGGACTTCTGTGACTCACTGGGATTGACACAATCTGTCAATTTCCCGACCCGGATCTCAGCCAATGGAGTATCTTCTCTTCTAGACTTGGTTATGACAAACTTCCCTGCTAATGTCTGCTGCTCTTCTTCTGCTCCAATCGGTTCTTCTGATCATGTGCTTGTCAAAGTGGACATCTCTCTGGCCATTCTCAGAGAGCCTCCTCAGCGTCGACGAGTCTGGCATTTCACTCAGGCCGACTGGGACGGTCTTCAAGCAGCCATCAATCGTCTGGATTGGTCTCCCATCTCCATTGCCTCTGACATCAATTCTTCCTGGGAATTCTTCCAAAGCAAACTGCTCTCTCTCATGCACAGATTTATCCCATCTCGTCTTCAGTTGTCTTACCCTTCCTCCCGTCCATGGTACACTGAATCTTGTGGTGAGGCAGTTGCCCTGAAACAACTTGCCTTTGCCTCTTGGAAGGCAAATCCAACTGAAGGCAATCTCAGTTCCTTCCACCAAGCTCGGAACAAGTGTGTGTCTACCCTCAGGAGTGCCAGGAAGCACTATCTCTCCACACTCAAGAATGAACTCTCAAACCTGTCTCCTTCCTCCAAATCCTGGTGGCGTCTGGTCAAATCCGTTTCTGGTGTTTGTTCCCCCTCCATCCCCTCCCTTACCTCAAATGGCCACACAGTTGACATCGCACGTGACAAAGCCGAATGCCTCAACTCTGTGTTTGCCTCAAAATCTTGTGTCCCAAACCCATCTCTCTCTGTTCCCACCCTTCCCAGTCGATCCCAACTGCTCCTGGACTCTGTGTCCTTCTCTCCTGACAAGGTGGAGGAGTTTTTGTCTAGCCTCGACTCTGATTCTGCAACTGGACCAGACGGCATCAGCCCACGGGTCCTAAAATCCTGCTCTGCTGCTCTATCTCACCCTCTCTCTGTCCTTTTCACCCTCTCTTTTGCTCAAGGTCATCTGCCAGCATCCTGGAAATCAGCAAACATTACCGCTTTACACAAAAAAGGTGCAAAAACAGATACTTGCAACTACAGACCAATCAGCCTGCTCCCAATTATCAGCAAAGTCATGGAATCCATCATTGCTTCGGATATGAAATCTTTCCTCTTCTCCAACGGCTTGATCTCTGATCATCAATTTGGTTTCAGACCAGGTCACTCTACTCTGGACATGCTGCTTCTGCTGTCTCAACAATGGATGGAGGTCCTCAATGCCAAACAGGAAATCAGAGCTGTCTCTCTCGACATATCACGTGCCTTCGATACGGTGTGGCACCCAGCTCTGCTCACCAAACTCTCCTCCTATGGTATCCATGGAAATCTCCATGCATTGCTTGCGGACTTCCTCTCTGGTCGTAGTCAACGTGTGGCCCTGAATGGATTTCTCTCAACTCCCCTTCCTGTTCAGGCTGGAGTTCCCCAAGGCAGTGTTATGGGCCCTGTGCTTTTTCTGGTCTTTCTCAATGATCTCTCTGACTCTCTGGAAAATCCTCTCTATCTCTTTGCTGATGATTCCACTCTCTGCCGCTCCATTCCTCTGCCCTCAGATCGGCAATCTGCAGCCTCCTCACTCTCTGAAGACTTGGACAAAATCACAGACTGGTCAAACAAGTGGAACATGTCTTTCAATCCTGACAACTCTCACACTCTTACTATGTCTCTCCGAAAAGATCGACTGGACAACCCTCCCATCTACTTTCTCAACAATCCTCTCCAAGAAGTTCTGTCGCTCAAGCTTTTGGGTCTCACTATCTGCCATGATCTTTCTTGGGAAAACCACATTTCCAAGCTGGCCTCCAAAGCCAGTCGCCGACTGGGCATCCTCCATCGTGCGAAGTCCTTCCTCGGCACACCTGAGCTCCTCACCACATACAAGGCTTTCATCCGCAGCTCAATGGAATACTGTTCTCCCCTATGGGCCGGTGCTCCTGCCTCACACCTAGCTCGGCTTCACGCTGTCAAAACCAAAGCTTTCAGAATTATTGGTATCTCCCGCGATGTAGCTATCTCTGAGGGCCTTTCACTCACTCACCGCAGGCAGGTAGGTGGTCTTTCTGTCTTCTACCGACTCCTCTCCGGCCTTGCACCCCCAGCTCTCTCTGTGCTCTGTCCCCCAAATATTCCTTCAGGTCGCACAAGATCTGCCAGCAACCCTCTGATGGTTAAACTGCCGAAATCTCGGCTCTCTGCTCACCTTCACTCTTTCATTCCCCTTTTCTCCCGCCTCTGGAACAAACTCGCACACTCACTTCAATCCCACTCGTCCCTCCAGGTCTTTAAAACAGCTGTTCACCGCCATCTCTTATCTTCCCCCATCCAAAACCTTGATCTTTTCTACCCCCGCTAATTCACCCCAGATCCACCTTGTTTGAAATTCCAACTTCTTTCCTGGAAGTCCTGGCAGTGTCCATATGTTTTATACCTCTCCCACCCCCCCCCCCCCTTCCCATGCCCGCCCCCCAATGCCCTCTCCCTCTCACAGATCTCTCGATGTCTCCATGTCGCTCGGTCCCTGCTCTCAAAATAATGTTGTGTTTGTGTCCTTCCTCCTCTCTCCCCATCTTGTCTACCGCTCCCGATGTTATATGTTTTATGTGTCGGTTTGTCTTTCTGTGTGATTAATGTTCGCTCTTTCATGAGCCTCGATCTTGTATACAACAAAAAAAAAACAAAAAAAAAAAACACACACACACACTGTATACACAATCACACACACACACACACACACACCAACACACTGTATACACAATCACACACACACACACACACACCTCTCTCCAGCTTTGTCTTTTCCCAAACCAGCTGGCCCATTTGTTTGCACTTGCTTGTGGTATTTTAAATAAACTCCAGTCCCCTTTGTAAATAACAAACCATTACATTCCCAGTGCCCTGTCAAACTTGTAATTTACTGCCATAATCTGCAAGTGCTGTTCCATAAGCAGCCAACTCCCCAAAAATGAGCGATTTATCCCAAAATAAATGAAACCCACGACTGAATGGAGGCAGAGTTCGAACTTGCATTTACGCATCCGTCCTGGACATCTTACTCTCTTGGGAAACTCCTTCTTTAATCCAGAAAGGAGAGAAATGCAATTATTATGACAGAGATAAACACATCCACTTTAGCTTAGGGCTGGACACTCACCTCTAAGGTGTGTAGCCTGGGTTTGAATCTCGGCCCAGATATAAACTCTCACCCTGGCTTTCCTTGGTCAGGATGATCCATCAGTGTGTTCGCCCTTCCTCAGAACGACATTAAACGGGTTTCCCAGGATGATCCATCAATGTGTTCGCCTTTCCTCGGAAGGACATTCAACGGGTTTCCCGTCTGCTGGCATTAGTTGGTGGTGGAAGAGTTGGCGAGTTGTTACTGAGGGGTACTGTATGAGCAGTGCAGCTGTGCCCCCCCCCGCCCCCCAGGAAATGACGCTTCCCACAACCATGTGTTGCATTTGAAATAACAAGAAGATGCACTTCACCCTGAAGATGAAAATACATGGTAAAGTACCAATGGAGATTCTCATTCAGTGTCCATGTTGACAAATCCTGCCCTGGCGTTCTTGCTCCCCTCCATCTCTCCTTTTCTCACCGTACTCAGTGGGGCATTTCCTCAATACTGTTCCCCCCTCTGGGCCGGTGCTCCTGCCTCACACCTAGCTCGGCTTCACGCTGTTGGAACCAAAGCTTTCAGAATCATTGGAATCTCCCGCGATGAAGCTACCTCCGAGGGTCTTTCACTCACTCACCGCAGGCAGGTTGGTGGTCTTTCCGTCTTCTACCGACTCCTCTCCGGCCTTGCCCCCCCCCCCCCCCCAGCTCTCTCTGTGCTCTGTCCCCTCAATATTCCTTCAGGTCGCACAAGATCTGCCAGCAACCCTCTTATGGTTAAACTGCCAAAATCAAGACTCTCTGCTCACCATCACTCTTTCATTCCCCTTTTCTCCCGCATCCTGAACAAACTCCCCCACTCCCTTCAATCCCACTCCTCCCTCCAGGTCTTTAAAACAGCTGTTCACCACCATGTCTTATCTTCCCCCATCCAAAACCTTGATCTTTTCTACCCCCGCCAATTCACCCCAGATACACTTTTTTGAAATTCCAACTTCTTTCCTGGAAGTCCTTGCAGTGTTCATATGTTTTATGCCTCTGCCACCTCCCCCCAAGCCCTCCCCCTCCCACATTTCTCTCGATGTCCCTGCTCTCAAATGTTGTTTTGTGTCCTTCCCCCTCTCTCCCCATCTTGTCTACCGCTCCCCTTATTTTTTGTGTTTGATGTGTCGGTTTGACTTTTTGTGTGATTAATGTTCGGTCTTTCACGAGCCTCGATCTTGTATCCAAAAAAAACAGAAATTTCCTCCATCCCATGGATGCCAACCGATGGGGATTGTCCATGCTCTATCCTTTTCAAGGAAGCAGCACGTACCATTTTTAAAGTCTTTAGTATTTAGTATAATTTGAACCGGTCCAAACCGGATGGGTGTTTTTAGGAGACACCATCTCCTTACTGGATAGCCGTTGGCTCCCTGCAGGTTCCACCCTTTACCAGGTGTTGTTTTTGGTCCTGGCAGCAAAGCCAGTGAAGGGTGTCGGTTTAGTCGACAACAACCCGACCATGCAGCAGGCTACCAGTGGCAGTCCGAAAAGACTGACCTGACCATAAAATGTCTTCTCCTTCTGCCATATTTCTCCTTTTTTTGGCATCTGCCATCAGCATGGAAGTCACAAACATGACTCTCCTCCAGAAGGGTGCAAAACAGGCCTACCAACTATCGGCCACTGGTCTAGCTTCTAATAACAAGTAATGAAACACTGATCTGCTCTCCCAACAATGGATTGAGGGCCTCAATGTCAGATATGAGATCGGGGATGTCTCTCTCGACATATCTCGAGCATTCTATACAGTCTTGGCATTCCACCTTATTCTCCAAACCCTGTCTATGGCATCCATGACCAACTCCACTCTGTTTATTGACTTTATCTACTCTTGCAGCCAACATGTGGCTCTCAACGGAAAATCTACCCTCTCTCAAGATTGGGGTGCTCCGAGGTAGTGCTCTAGGTCCCATCCTGTGCCTATTCTTCATCAATTATCTCTGGAAAAACTTACTGTCTGGAAAATCATCTTGATCTCTTTGCTGATGATTCCACCCTCTACCGTGACATCACTCGTCCTTCAGATAGGCAGGCTGCAGCCTCTTCCCTATCTTCACACCTTGATAGAAACACATGCTCGTCAAACACTTGAACTAGGTCTTCACATCCTGACAAATCTCACACTCTCACTCTGTCTCTCCATCAGGACTGTCTGGCAAATCCTCCCATGTACTTTCTCAACAACCATCTCAAAGAGGTTCAGTCACTCAAAGTCTTGGGTCTCACTCTCAGCGATGATCTTTCTTGGGCAAACCACATTTCAAAGTTGGCCTCCATAGTTTGTCACTAACTGGGCAATGGGCATCCTCCATTGTGCAAAGTCCTTTCTTGGCACACCTGAACTCTTCTCTACCTTCAAGGCTGTCATCCACAGCTTAATAAAGTACTGTCGTTCCCTCTGGGGTGGCGCCTCTGACTTACAACTTGCTCAGATTGATGTCGTGGAAACCAAGGCCTTAAAGATCTGCTCAGATTGATGTCGTGGAAACCAAGGCCTTAAAGATCATGGGAATCTCCTACGAAGTAGCCGAGTCTATGGGCCCATAACTTCGACATCACAAATACTTTGGTGGTCTCTGAATTCTACCACATTCTTTCTGGTATTGCACCCTCTGCTCTTTCTGTGCTCTGCACCTGTCCCTCCCCCCCCCAAAGATTTCTGCAGGATGCATGTGGTCCAGTGGTCCACACAAAACCCCTAACTGCTGAAACTCCCAAAATCCAGAATCACTGCTCACCTCCACTAATTCGTTCCTCTTTGTTTCCTACCTGTGGATTAATCTTATCATTATCTTCAATCTCACCTTTCCCTCTAGGTCTTCAAGACAGCTGTTCTTCACCATCTCATATCCTCCCCCACTCCATCCAAAACCATGATCTTTTCTACCCCGTTAACCCTCCTCAATCCCACCTATTTCCAGATTTCCAGTTCTTACTTGATGAGAATTTGCGGCTGTATCTATCTTGTCCACCCCATGTGTCCTTGCCTTCTTCTTGCCTTCATTCTTCCCCAGATCTCTAATTTGACCAAATCTTCCTCTATGTTGTCCCTCAACCCTGCTGTTGATATTTCCTCCCTCTGCTGATCCGTTCTATGTTCTCGCTCCTCCATGAGCCTCAACACTGCATCCAAAAACAAAATCCAGAATGCTCTTGATGTCAAGTATTTCCTGTTTTAAAACAGTCTAATCTCTGATGATGAGGTTGGATTCCACCCTGGTCACTCAATACTCGAACTGCTTTTGCTCCTCTCTCAGCCATGGTAGGAGGACCTCAATCTCCAACAAGAGGTTAGGACCATCTCACTGGACATATCTTGGGCATTCAACACAGTCTGGTATCCTGCTTTGCTTACCAAGCTCTCTACCAGTGGTCTCCAAGGCCTTCATTCCTGGATTTCTGACAATCTTCACTCCTGCAATAAACATGTTGCCATCAATGGAACACCTCAAGTTGCCAGTGGAGGATGGAGTTCCCTAAGGCAGGGATTTAGGCCCAGTCTTGTTACTCTTCTACAGTGCCTTCACAAAGAATTCACACCTCTTGACTATTTTCACATTTTGTTGTGTTACAGCCTGAATTTATAATGGATTGAATTGAGATTTTTTTTGTCACCGATCGACATCGACATGATGTCACCCCTTAATGTCAAAGTGGGATTTTTTTAGACATTTTTACAAAATAATTAAAAATTAAATACAGAAATATCTAATTTACACAAGTATTCAACCCGCCGAGTCAATACTCTGTAGAAGCGTCTTTCGCAGAGATTAGAGTTGCAAGTCATCTTGGCCATGTCTGTATCAGCTTTGCACATCTGGATTTGGAGAGTTTCTCCCATTCTTCCTTCCATATTTGTTCAAGCTCTCTCAAGTTGGATGGTCAGCCTCGGTGAACAGCAATCTTCAAGCCTTTCCACAGATTCTCAATGGGATTGAGGTCTGGCCTTTGGCTGGGCCACTCAAGGACTTTCACATTCTTGTTCTCAAGCCATTCCAGTGTTGCTTTGGCTGTATGCTTGGGGTCATTGTCCTATTAGAATGTAAATCTTCACCGCAGTCCAAGGTGTTTTGCACTCTGAAGCAGGTTCTGCTCAAGCATTTGCCTGTATTTGACTCCATGAATTGTTCCCTCTTTACTTGCAGGTCTCCCAGTCCCTGCTGCTGAAAAACATCCCCATAGCATAATGCTGCCACCACCATGATTTATGGTAGGGATGGTGTTAGATGGGTGGTGAGCTGTGCTCGCTTTCCGCCAGACGTAGCACTTTGAATTCAGGCCAAAGAGTTAAATTTTCGTCTCATCAGACCACAGAATATTTGCCTCATGCTCTGAAAGTCTTTCACGTGCCTTTTTGCAAACTCCAGGTGTGCTGTTAAGTGCCTTTTTCTCACGTGTGGCTTCAGGCTGGCCAATCTCCCATAAAGCCCAGATTTGTGAAGGGCTGCAGAGACTGTTGTCCTTCCGGCAGGTTCTGTCATCTCAACCAAGGAACTCTGTAGTTCTGTCAGCGTGGTAATTGGGTTCTTGATCACCTTCTTGACTAAGTTCCTTCATGTTCGGTTGCTCAGTTTGGTCGGACGGCCAGCTCGAGGAAGAGTTTGTGTAGTTTCATATTCTTTCCATTTCCTAATGCTAGCTCACCGTGCTCTTGGGAACTTTCAACACTCTAGAAATTGTTTTATACCATTCCCCAATCTATGCCTTCTTACAATTCTATCTCGGAGTTCCACAGACAGTTCCTTGGATTTCATGGTAGAGTTTCTGCTCTGACATGCACTGTCAACTGCAGGATCTTATGTAGAAAGGTGTGTTTCTTTCTAAATCATGTCAAATGAATTTAATTGGCCACAGATGGACTCCAATCAAGTTGTAGAGACATCTCAAGGATGATAAAAGGAAAATGGATGCACTTGAGCTCAATTTGGAGTGTCATCGCAAAGGGGTTGAATACTTATTGACTCAAGACATTTCCGCTTTTCATTTTTAATTATTTTGTAAAAAAATTCAAAAAAAAAAATTCCACTTTGACATTATGGGGTAGATCAGTGTTAGATCAGTGACAGAAATCTCAATTTCATACATTTTAAATTCAGGCTGTAACATAACAAAATGTGAAAAAGTCAAGGGGTGTGAATACTTATCGAAGGCACTCTCCATAATGACCATTTACATGTAAATGACCTCTCCGATTTTCTGACAAACACTCGATCTCATCCTTTTTGTGGACGAATCAGCATTGTATCAAACAGTACCCCCAATACCCCATCCCTCCGCTAGGCAGGTGGCAGATCTGGAAATTATGGGATGCTGGTCTGATAAATAGAACATGTCCTTCAATCCTGAAAAATCTCGATCCTACTCTATCATTCAGGAGAGGTCATCAAACGAACCCGCCTATTTCCTTGGTCATCCACCGAAAGTGGTTCAGTCTCTTGAACTTCTTAGCTTCACTATCAACCATGACAGTTCCTGGGCTGAGCCCACAACAAATCGAGCCCTCAAAGCCAATGGCATCTTGGCATCCTTCATCGATTAAAGTTTCTCCTTGGATAATCAGGGCTACTCACAGTCGGCAAAGCCTTTTTCTGTAGCCCAATGGAGCAATGCTCTCCCTGATGGGCTGATGCCCCAGCGTCACATCTTCCTCTCTTGGATTCTGTGGAATATAGAGCTCTCAAAATGATTCGAATTGCTCTTGATGCACAGGGTCTGATGTTTTCACATCGCTGGCAGGGCTATGGTCTGTCTGTTTTGTAACATCTATTCTCTGATATTACTCTCTCTGCTATTTGGGCCGAAATCTATGGTGATACAACAAGCACATACATCCTGACCCTTCCGGACAAAGTACATGGTGATACAACAAACAAGCACCTTGGCCCTTTTGGGGCCGAAACAAATGCATGGTGATAAACAATCTGATATTTTCCAAACTGTTTAAATCGAGAAAAGGCAAAAATCACGACATTAAGCCGCAAGTTAAAAGTGTTTGGTGATGCCAAGCCATCAAAGGCTTTTCAAAGTAATTCTCGGCCCTGATGCCATAATTGTCATACAGGAAACAGTTGCATCCTGCCCCGCTCGCCATAACACATGCATCTTGTCCCTAAGGATGAAATATCTGGTATTATACATACAGGACATTGTATCTAACTCGATGGCATCATCAGCAAGACAAGAAGAAGGTTTAAAATGCAAAACTTTTGGTTAGGTCTCTAAACCATTTGATTTTCCCATTGCAGGAAGCAATATGTTTAGCATAGCTCAACACATCATCAGTGATAATGGAGAGGGAGGGAAGGGGAAGTATAAGGGTGAGCTGAGAGGGAAATAATATATTGAGTCATAAAGGGGAAATGAAGTAAAACTCCCTTATGACTAGTGCATTAGCCACTAACATAGCCAAATGGGAAATGCAAATTGTACTATTTTCAGTGAAATACATAATTACATGTATTTTTTACCACCTTGGCAGCTCATGGAGTACTGCTGTCTGCTATGGGATGGAGCCCCAGCAACTGTCTCCACTGGATTCTGTGGGAGCTAAAGCTCTAAACATTATTGGAATGTCGGATGATGAGGCCGAAGCACAAGGACTGGAGCTCTCACATCGCAGGAAGGTAGGTGTTCCCTGTTTTTTTAACCACCTTTTTCTGACCTAGCTCCCTGTTTTCTCTCAGCGCTCTAACCCTCCCCTGCAAAACCAAGACCAAACGACCGAGCACAACCAAATCACCTGGCACAACCAAGCGATCCAGCACAACCAAGCAATCAGGCACAACTGAATGATCCGAGCATATCTTACACCTACCCCTCTCCCTCTCGCCCCCATTCCCACAATAACCAAACAGTCCAACACAACTCTTACCAAGAGACTTCTTTGTACGCACCAATGCTCTGTCTGCAGACTATGCACTTAATGAGATGGAAACACTTACAAACTTGTAATCATACTAAAATACGCAATTTGGTGTCTCTGTCTGTCTGTCTGTCTGCCTGACAAATTTTGACCGTGATACATTCAGTCGTTACTTATCCCATCTCAACCAAACTTCACTGGAAGACTAAGGGTCACATGATGACGATTATAGCGATTTAAGTTCCCCTCCACCCTAAATGGGGTTTTCCCTGCCAAGGGTGTCACATGTTGAGGTGTATATCCGTGTTAAGATAGCTTTATCATGGCGTTTTTCCAAGGAATGTTTCTAATAACAAAACTCATGATAATAGCATCTTACTATAATTCACCAAATGTCCGTCCATCCGTCTGTCTGTCCATTCGAAGGTACCGCAAAAACGGCTCAACCGATCGCAACGATATTTTGGGTGGGTAATCCTGGGATCCCCTGGAGTAAAATAGGCTATATTGTTTTTCCAATTTTTACAATTTTCCAATTTTCCAGTTTTTCCAAACACGATGTAATAATATTTACCGATATGGACAGTGATGTGGCTTTTGTTGAAATTATACGTACCAGGAGAGAGTAGATCAACTCCTGACGAACTCTTCCTATATAAACGTGCGGCTCCGAAGTAACATGGCAGCATGTGCAAAGCAACTGAGAAACAGGTGTAGCGGCCGCTTCCGGGTTACAGATTTGGCACACACTCTTCACACATAAACGTGCAACTGAGAAAGATGTGTAGCGGCCGCCTCCGTTTTGCATAATTCAATCTTTTTCCAAAATGGGCGCCTTGTATTGTTTACATTTTGATGACCTGCGTGTGATATGATTGAACGGATGTTTATATGAATCGTTTGAAATAAAAAAAGCCTTCAATTTCTGATGTTTTGCCTTTTCATTTGGGCTTCCCAATTGAAGCCCCGCCCATAGGGCGGGTACCGTTGCTAGTAATATTAATGTCATTATAAAACAATATAAATATTAATAATATCCCACTTCTACAAGGGATGCTTCCTCCTTGATCAAACATGTATAAATAGCTGAAAGTGCCGTTTTTGTGGGAGCAATCATCCCCACCAGAAGTAAAAATATTATAAACCACAAACATGTATGATTATCTTTTTAAACAGTTGCTACTACTGTTTAACACTAAAATGAAAGAATTTGGACTGTTACCGGGTAACTCCATGACCTGTCATTGTCAGCGGAGTTGCTTTCTATTGAATACCAATCTGTAACGGTCATAGAGCTCATTACGCGATAAATCCAATCTAATATCACAAAGGGGAGAATTTGGGGTAGGAACACAAACACAAAACACTCTTCAGCAACACTTTACCAGCATATATGAATGTATTTACTAAAATGAATGTATTTGTATTTATGAATGTATTTACTAAAATGAATGTATTTGTATTTATGAATGTATTTGTATTTATGAATGTATTTGTATTTATGAATGTATTTACTAAAATGAATGTATTTGTATTTATGAATGTATTTACTAAAATGAATGTATTTGTATTTATGAATGTATTTACTAAAATGAATGTATTTGTATTTATGAATGTATTTGTATTTATGAATGTATTTGTATTTATGAATGTATTTGTATTTATGAATGTATTTACTAAAATGAATGTATTTGTATTTATGAATGTATTTACTAAAATGAATGTATTTACTAAAATGAATGTATTTACTAAAATGAATGTATTTACTAAAATGAATGTATTTACTAAAATGAATGCATTTGTATTGATGAATGTGTTTACTAAAATGAATGTATTTGTGTTTATGAATGTATTTACTAAAATGAATGTATTTGTATTTATGAATGTATTTACTAAAATGAATGTATTTACTAAAATTAATGTATTTACGAAAATGAATGTATTTATTAAAATGAATGTATTTACTAAAATGAATGTATTTACTAAAATGAATGTATTGACTAAAATGATTGTATTTACCAAAATGAATATATTTACTAAAATGAATGCATTTACGAAAATAAATGCATTTACAAAAATGAATGCATTTACGAAAATGAATGTATTCACTAAAATGAATGTATTTACGAATATTAATGTATTTTCAAAAATGAATGTATTTGTATTTATGAATGTATTTACTAAAATGAATGCATTTGTATTCATGAATGTATTTACTAAAATAAATGTATTTACTAAAATGAATGTATTTGTATGTATGAATGTATTTACTAAAATGAATGTATTTACTACAATGAATGTATTTACTAAAATGAATGTATTTGTATTTATGAATGTATTTGTATTTATGAATGTATTTACTAAAATGAATGTATTTACTAAAACGAATGTATTTACGAAAATGAATGTATTTACTAAAACGAATGTATTTACTAAAATGAATGTATTTACTAAAATGAATGTATTTACTAAAATGAATGTATTTACTAAAATGAATGTATTTACTAAAATGAATGTATTTATATTTATGAATGTATTTACTAAAATGAATGAATTTACTAAAATGAATGTATTTACGAAAATGAATGTATTTACTAAAATGAATGTATTTACTAAAATGAATGTATTTATAAAAAAGAATGCATTTACTAAAATGAATGTATTTGTATTTATGAATGTATTTACTAAAATTAATGTATTTATTAAATGAATGTATTTACGAAAATGAATGTATTTACTAAAATGAATGCATTTACAAAAATGAATGTATTTACGAAAATGAATGTATTTACTAAAACGAATGTATTTACGAAAATGAATGTATTTACGAAAATGAATGTATTTACCTTTATGAATGTATTTATGAAAATGAATGTATTTACGAAAATGTAGCAAAACTCATTTTTGATCAACCATATCTCTATGTATTACGATATTTTATATATATATATATATTGTTGCGGATATGGGATTTGGCCTCCATATCCGCTTGTAAATATTCCCCTATTTCCCCAATACTCCCCAACTATCCCCAATCCCCCATTCCCTAGTCCCATTGTCTGTAAACAACACTCTGTAGAACCGACCTTCCCCTTTTTCCCCCATTAAATGTCGTGCCCAGGTCCACCGCATCTCACGTAGACAACTTTCGGACATCTTGCTAGTTATTCTTAGTCTATGTCAGTTAAGGACTCGTTTCCATTAATTCTGACTCTTCGTTGCACCAGAATGTGATTGTATGGCACCAGTAGTGAGTTTAGGACCTCCCCATACCTCCTCCCATCTTCCCCATGAAACAACAACAACAACAACAACTACAACAACAGCGCGCGGGGAGTGTGCGTCCTCACTCCGGCTCGGTTAGCCGCCATTGCCCATGTGCGCCGACGGGGTTACCACGAAGGGGCTGCCTGTCGGCCCCTTGTCAAGGGCGGAGCCCGGTAACCCCCCGCACCCAATAAGAAGCAACGGGCCGATTCCATCTGGGGCGGAGCTAACGAGCCGAGGGCGTGTCACTCCCCGCCGGATATATGCAGCAACTTACCGGACGTGACGTGAGATGCGCCCCGAGCTTGAAGTAAAGAGAACCAGTCGCCACCTCCGAGCGCTGAGAGACCTCCCGCATCTCTGGACCGGACCGGGTCGATTCTGCCCCTGAGCCAAGGTGCACCTTGAGCCTCGACTACCTGCCCTTCCTTGCCATCAATCCCGGTGTGAGTCAGTCTTGTCCCGTTTATCTGTCGTCTGTCGGGGCTACTATAAGACCGTATTTAAGTGCCTACCTTCCTATGCTGTCTCTCTCGTCCTTGTAATCTAACGTTCCGAAATATTATAACCTCCTCCGGAGGTCTTGAGAACTGTACCCCTGGTGTCGTGTCATTTTAACCCAGCCGCTGTGTCCTTTCCTCAATTGATTTAGCGTAGCGCGACTCGGCCAACGTTCGAGTATAATCGGGTAAACTGTGCAGACGCGGTCATACCAAACCGCTCGGTAAACCAACATCCACAACCGCGTCTGTAACATTTGGTGTCAGGAGTGGGATTCGATCCGGAGCGCGTTTCACGCGCTCGAAATTATAACGGCGAAATTTGATTTTGTTTTACGAAAATAAAAACCCGAATTTTGAAAGTCGCGCTATGGCAGACCAAGACGGCTGGGTTCCGGTAGAGAGTGAGGCAGGGTCGATCCAGGACCAAATTGAGGGACAAGAGGAGAGCGAAGCAGTGAGGGTAGCAGATTCGCAAAATAGCGCCGTCACGCACGAGGTAGCGGGCGCGCAAAATGGCGCCTCGCAGATGGCCACGGCGACCACGCCCGCGACCGTGGTAGCGCCGCAGGTGGATTTGAACCTTTTTTTAACACAAATAAAGGCCCTTATGGCCCAGAATAGTGAGCAAATGAGGGCTAATAGTGAGCGATTGGGTGAGCGATTGGAGGGCCAAATGGGGGTAATGAGGGACGAAGCGAGGGCTCAGAGTGAGCAATTGGGGGTAATGGGAAACCAAATGGGGGTAATGGGGAACCGGATGGTAGCTCAGGGTGAGCGATTGGAGGGCCAAATGGGGGTAATGAGGGACGAAGCGAGGGGTACCGGTGAGGGGTTAGACAATAATTTTAAGGGATTAGACAAGAAATTTGGGAAGTTAGACGACAAATTTGAGGGGTTAGACAACGGGATAAAAGAGGTGAAAAATGGGTTAATGGGGGTAGAAAATAGAATGGCTGCCCAGGAGAATCAGATAGAGGGAGTGAAAAATGGGTTAGAGGGGTTAGAAAACAGGATGGAAGGCAAATTGAGGGACATGAGGGACCAAGCGGAAAGGGAAGTTAACCAAATGGGGCAGCAGATAGAGGGGATCAGAATGGGGGTAGAAACCAAACTGGATGCTCACAGGGAGGAAATGGAGCAGATGAGGGTGGCATCTGGGCAGGAGATGCAAGTGATGGGAGAGGAGATCAGAAGAGGAGTGAGTGAGGAGGTCGGAGGAGTGCGCGAGGAGGTGAGGCACTGTAAGGAGCGCATGGAGAAGGAGGTGAGAAAGGGGACTGTAAAATTGCAAGGTGGTATAGAGGAGTTGACGCTGGGAGTAGAACAACTGACAGTGGGACAAAAGGAGTTGGGGGAACAGGTAAAGAAGAACACAGCGGTAATAGAGGGGTTAAAATCGACGCAGAAGGAGATGAAAAAGGACGTAGGGGTAATTAAAAAAGAGTGTCAGACGGTACATGAGGACTTGACGAGAAAAATGAACAAGGTGGTAGAGGAGATGGAGGTTAAAGAGCGGGAGGTGCGGGAGCACATAGAAAAAAATAAAGTGGAGTTAGAGGAAGAACTTAAAGGGGCGCACGAGGAGATGAAGGAGGTGAAGCAGAAATTAGAAGAAGTGGAAGAAGGGGTGAGCGAAATTAAGAAGCGACGGAGAGAGGATAAGAAAGAGATAAAGGAGGAGGTAAAAGATTTGGTCCGAAGTCTGTGTTCGGATCGTGATGATGTGCTCATTAACCGGATGAGGGATTCGCAGGTGATGGAGGAGAAGCGAAGAGAAAGAGGACCCGGTGTAAGTGGTGACCAATATGGTCGTGCGTATGATGCGCCAGGTGATTTGATAAGCTTGGGGGTCGAGATAGACCCGGATGTTCGTGAGAGGCCAAGAGTGAGGTGTATGGCTGGTCCGGAGGGTATGGAACGAGAGGTGCGAGGTGTGGGTGAGCAAGGTTGTGGTGGTATGGAATGGGTAGCGGGTTGCGGAGGTGTGACCCATGTATCGACACCAACAGGGGTAGTTGTTGGAGGGACCGGGGAGGCACGAGAGCCCCTTGGGGGTAATGTACTGTGGGGGCGCGGCCGGTTCGGCCCCGCGCTGACCCCGCAAGGGGCGACGCACGGGGTCCGGCAGGCGGGCAACGACTCGCATACGAGGTGGTCCCACAAGGTCCCACTCGCGCCGTATGACGGCGAGAGTGATCTACGCGCGTACCTGGCGCAGTTCGACTGTGTGTGTAAGGGCAACGGTTGGGGAGAGGACGAAGGTGGAGTACACCTGGTGGCCGCATTGCGCGGCGCGGCGGCGGAGGTGCTGACGGCATTACCAGCGGGTGCTCTCACCCTGCCAGCCCTCCGCGACGCCCTAATTAATCGATTCGGCATTGAACAGCAGAGCGAGCTTGTTAAAGCTCAGCTCGCGCTGCGAAAACGCAAGCCCCAGGAAGCCATCGGGGAACTTGCCCACGACATTCGCCGCGCAGTGGGGATCGCACATGCTAGCATGGCAGCGGATTCCCGGGAAAGCCTGGCGCTGGACCATTTTATGCAGGCCCTCCCGGATATTGAGCTCCGGCAACAGCTCGCCATGTGGCCCCCGCAGACTCTGAGCCAGGCGGCTGACGCTGCGGCCCGTTGGGAAGCAGCGAGGCCCCTGGCCCGGGGGGGCGAGCGTCTCGCAATGGCGGTCCACCAGGTGGGACCCCCGATGGAGGGTGGGCCCCTTAGGGGGCCCGCCCCCGACGTGAGTCCTGACCTGGCGGGCATGGTCCGGAGGCTGGTGGACCAGCGCCTGGCGGGACCTGGACCATGGCAGGCGGCCCCGGAGGTGGCCCGCGGTGGACCACGAGCGGGTAATCCAATTCGGACCTACAGGGGGGGAAATTTGGAATTCCGGAGGCAAGCACCTTATCAGGTGAGGTGCTATACTTGCAACCGTCTGGGTCACCTGGCGCGGCACTGTCGAGCCACACGCCGGGATGACCCCCGGCGGTTGAGGTCCTCAACTCCGCCCAGGGGGGAGCGGGTTAGCCGACCCCAGACACCCCCCCGCCAGACCCCGGGAAACTAGAAGGTGTCGGGCACGTAGGGCGGTGTTCGGCAGAAGAGGATGGAGGAGAGCCCTCATTGACGCGACAGGTCATTTATTGTGGCCAAATTGGAACCGGTAGCCTGACAATTAGATGCAAAATTGCCGGCGTGGGGGTAGACGCCGTAGTGGACACAGGAGCTAGCGCCACGATCATCAGCCCTGTGGTCCTTGATTCGAGCGCAGGTGGCTGGGATAAGATCCAGCGCCTGCAAAATTATAGTTTGCAACTTGCTACCGGGGTAACGGCCCCGATCATAGGGCGTGGTTCTGTGACCCTCAAGTTAGGGTCGGTAAGGAGGGAGGTAGATGTTTGGGTGGCGGAGGTGTGCGACCCATGTTTAATAGGGTTGGATTTGTTGACTGCCAGCGGTTGTAAAATCGACTTGTGCCGGGGGATCCTGCAGGTGGGAGTAGAAGAGCTGCCGTTAGGGGGAGTGAGCACGGCCGAGAGAGCGGAGCTGGAGGCTTCCGAGGCCGTGACCATCCCCCCAAGGGCCGAGGCGATAGTGCCGGCCCGGTGGGCAGCTCGCCCAACATGGCAGGAGTCCTGCGGCCTGGTCGAACCGGTGGCAGCGCAGTCCATACCGGGTTTAATCGTGGGCCGCACCCTTGTAAAAACGGACGGACCGGTAGTGGCCGTCCGAGTAATAAATATGAGTACAGAACCACGCACTATAGTAAGGGGCACGAGGGTAGCTGGCTGCACCCCAGTTGAGGACGTCGCGACAGTGAGGGGCGAGAACGTCCAGCCGAGCCGACCCCGGGGGGAGCCTTCAATAACAAGTAGGAATTGGCCCGATCCCATTTGCGAGATGGTAAATCGTAGTAGCGTAGAGTTGGGAGGTACCCAGAGGGAGGCCTTACACAAACTGGTTGGGTCCCATTTGGACCTCTTCTCCCTGTCCACCGAGGATATTGGACGTACGGGCCTGGTGAAACATCAGATCCACACCGGTGAGGCCCGGCCTATTCGTCAGGCCGCCCGACGGCTCCCTTGGAGCAAGAGGGCGGAAGCTGACGAGCAGGTTGAAAAAATGCTCGACGCAGGCGTGATCGAGCCCTCGGGAAGTCCTTGGATGTCACCTGTTGTGCTGGTCAAAAAGAAGGATGGGACCACGCGGTTCTGCGTGGACTATCGCCAGATAAACAACGTGACACTCAAGGACTCATATCCCCTGCCAAGGATTGATGACACCCTCGATGCCGTTGCGGGCTCAAATTGGTTCTCGACTTTGGACCTCAAGAGTGGGTATTGGCAGGTGGAAATGGATAGGGCAGGGAAGGAGAAAACGGCATTTTCCACAGGTAAGGGACTATATCAGTTTACTGTGATGCCGTTTGGTTTGTGTAATGCCCCCGCCACCTTTGAAAGATTGATGGAGCATGTACTAGGCGGCATGCCATGGCAATCATGCCTGGTGTACCTGGATGACGTCCTGGTACATGCCCAAACGTTCCCCCAGGCAGTAGCTAATTTGGACCAGGTGTTCGGGTGCCTCAGACAGGCAGGGTTGAAGCTGAACCCGAGTAAGTGCACTTTGTTTGCAAGAGAGGTGGCCTATCTAGGTCACGTGATCGGCCGCGAGGGGGTAAAAACGGACCCAGACAAAATTAAAGCGGTAGAGGAGTGGCCCGCACCACGTACCATCAAAGAGGTGCGGGGATTTTTGGGACTCTGCTCCTACTACCGGCGCTTTGTGGCGAAATTTGCCGTCCCCTCCACCGGCTTACGGAGAAGGGGACGCGATTTAATTGGACACGGGAGTGCCACGAGGCCTTCCAAAAATTGAAGGGGTGTCTAACATCCGCACCCCTTCTAGCTTACCCCACTAGCAACGGGACATTTACCCTGGACACGGATGCGAGCCAGGAAGGATTGGGCGCAGTTTTGTCTCAGACACAGGAGGGCGTGGAGAGAGTGATTGGTTATTATAGTCGGGCCTTAAGTAGGCCCGAGCGAAATTATTGCGTCACTCGCAAAGAGTTATTGGCTATGCTGGCTGCCATGAACCATTTCCACCCGTACTTGTACGGGCGGAAATTTTTGGTTAGAACTGACCATTCCTCCTTGCAATGGCTCCTTCGGTTCAAGGAACCAGAGGGCCAAATTGCAAGGTGGTTGGAAAAGTTGCAGCAGTACGATTTTGATGTGGCCCATAGGGCCGGGAAGGCCCATGGTAATGCGGACGCACTCTCTCGGCGTCCTTGTCTGGGGGAAAACTGCAAATTTTGTGCGAGACACGAGGAGAGGGAACAATTGGGCGATTCGGACCTGACCCTCGTTGTCCGGGCAACCCGGGTGAGAGGGCCAATTTTGCCACTAACCGCAGATGAGGAATTCGGAACTTTGGCATGGAGCACGGCCCAGCAGGAGGATCCTGTCCTGGGGCCAGTGTTCAATTGGGTCAAATTGGGGCAAAGACCTAAGGGGGAAGAGGTCACCCCCCTCGGGGCGCAAACTAAGGCATATTGGGCTCAGTGGCAGACCCTGGAATTGAAGGATAACATCTTGTATCGCAAGTGGGTGGAGGTTCCCTCTGATAGAACTTCCTGGCTGGTGGTAGTCCCAAATAAATTTAAGACCGATATATTGCAACAGGTGCATGGTACCCACCCCGGCGGCCATTTGGGCAGGACAAAGACGACATCGCAGGTACGCCGGAGGTTTTATTGGGTGAATATGGGGCGCGACATACAGGACTGGTGTCGGAGATGCGACGCCTGTACTGCCAAAAAGGGACCAGCACGGAGGATGAGGGCCCCCCTTCAATTACACCAGGTGGGGGCCCCCCTAGAGCGGGTGGCCATGGATATCCTAGGCCCACTACCCCGCACCCGCCTAGGTAATAAGTACATCCTCGTTGTGATGGACTACTTCACCAAGTGGCCGGAGGCCTACGCCCTCCCCAACCAAGAAGCAGGGGTGGTAGCGCAGGCCTTCGTGGAAGGATTTGTGTGCCGGCATGGGATTCCACAGGAGTTGCACACCGACCAGGGACGAAATTTTGAGAGCAAATTGCTAAAAGATGTGTGCAGTCTCCTGTCAATTCGGAAAACCAGGACAACGCCTTTAAGACCTCAATCTGATGGGATGGTGGAAAGATTTAACCGAACTCTAATGCAACAACTGGCACTGTTCACCGCCACCCGTCAGGATGACTGGGACGAACATCTCCCTTATTTGCTCATGGCCTACCGAACCAGCCAGCACGGGGCCACCGCATGCAGTCCAGCGTTGCTTATGTATGGGCGGGAGTTGCGGGCTCCCGCCGACTTGCTATGCGGTCCCGTGCCAGACACAGTGGTTAACCCGCCGAGGGAGGGGTACGCACGTCACCTAGAGGAAGGCATGGAGCTAGTCCATGCCTTCGCCCGCCGCCAACTCCATCTGGCGGGGGAAAAGATGAAGCGCAGGTACGACGACCGGAGCCAGGGGAGTCAATACGCTCCGGGGATGAAGATTTGGTTCTTTAATCCCCGGAGACGGAAGGGAAGGTGCCCAAAACTCACCTCCCCCTGGCAAGGCCCAGGAGTCGTCCTGTCGCAAATCTGTGACGTGGTCATTAAGATCAAAATGGGGCCACGAGCCCTCCCTCGGATCGTCCACGCCGACCGGATAAGACCTTACACCGGCGAGCAGGCGCCCCCGTGGATTGCCTCGGCTTTAGATGCCGAGGCGGGACCCAGTACCTCTGAATAAGGGGGGCTTATTAGTGCCAGAGGACTGGGGGATTGATGAGCGATGGGCCCGGTGGGTAAGGGTGGCATCCCTGCCACCCTTCCCATGGTGGGGCAAATGCGCAATAGTTTATGGGGTGGCTATGACAACCGAGCCAGGGAGGGCTTGGGTAATTGTAGGGATCTAGCGAAGATGACATTAGGTAACGTTAAGTTTAGTTAGTGACTGATACCTGTAGTGGGGACGCAGGTAGTTTAGTGTGGATGATAATGACGTGGGAGCGCAATAGTTTAAAGGGACGACTGGGAAGCGCAAGTTTCAGAGGGGAGTAGTTAGATGAGATGATGCCGTGTGGTTGAGAATTGAACAGGTGTGATTGCACAGGTGTGCAACTGGACAGGTGTGTGGAGCAGTGTATGAGTAGTGAGTGTGTGGATCAGCGCGAATGCGCTTGGGGAGAGAAGGGTGCAGGTGGCACCAGGTGTGAGAGCACAGGTGTGCAAGTGCAGGTGTGTGGAATACGTGGAGTGAGAATGGTGGAAATTGTGGAGTGGTGTGCATGGTGCGAAGGTGTGGATGGGGGAAGAGTGGACCCCTTTCACGAGTACCCGGGGTGGGTAGTGTAAGTGTTAGGTAGAGTGTATAGGTAAATTGTGGTTGGATATTGGCATTTGTGGTGCGGTTGCAGAATGGTATTGTGGATGGGTGCATTAGTGTTGTGGAAATGGCTGGGCGTGTAGCCTGTTAGTGTGTGTAGTTGGTTGGGCACTCCACCATTGTGAGGATGTCGGCCAGGTGAGGCCGCAGGTGGGCTCTGGGAGCCGGTAGTTGTGGATGGGGCCCGAGGATCCGGAGGACGGACCCGGGTAGCCCAGTGCCAGAGAGGGCACCGAGTGGGGAGAGCGCCAGAGGGCCTTCCCCAGGTAGATAGGTTAGGGTAAGGAGCAGGTAAGCTCGGAGGCAACTGCAGTGGTGGAGGTGTGCAGGTGGGTAGACCGGCTGGGAGAGGTACACGCCACAGCCCAGAAATTGTGCGAGGGCACCGGGAGATGAATCGGGGGAGTGAGACCCCAAATTGAAAAGCACCACAGTTTGGTCAATGGGAATTGGTTTTTAGAACCCATAGTGTAAGTTGGCCAATGGATTGGCAGGGAAAGACCCCGGGTAATGTAAAGTTGTTAAAGTCA
Source organism: Myxine glutinosa (assembly GCF_964187855.1). Classification (NCBI taxonomy): domain Eukaryota; kingdom Metazoa; phylum Chordata; class Myxini; order Myxiniformes; family Myxinidae; genus Myxine; species Myxine glutinosa. The sequence continues at coordinate 30,081,612 of NC_136263.1, read as the reverse complement.
TTTAGGAAATAGTTAGGATTGATGAACCTGTCGCACCATACGCAGCCACTTACCTGAGGTGATGATGATGACTCCACACCTGTGTTTTCTTTGTTCTGTGTGCAGGAAATGAGAATTGCTGTGTGGATTGGTGAGACGCATCACGACGTGGATGAGACATTGGGGTGATTCCATCTCTCCCTCCTTAGGAGGGACTGATGATGAATTGGTAATGGCAAATTTTGATGTTCAGTTGGAGATGGCAAATTTTGATGAGAGTTGAAAATGGCAAATTTGATTGGTTAGGAGGGAGAGAAGACGAATTTGGTTTATGGGAGGAACGGGGAAGACAGTAGGGACGTTTGTTGATTTGTAAAGTAGATGTTTATGGGTAGTGTTGTGTTTTGTGGATACAGTAAGGGGTAAGGGAGGGGCAATGTAGGTTACCTGGTGGGGGGGGGGGGGCGTACGGTAGGAACGTACCTGTCTCACCTGGTTCCCATGTGCCCCTAGTGTGCATTACCTTGTGTTGCGTGCACTTTTGCGCCCTTACCACCTTACTCACTTGTTTTCTTCTTTTGTCTCCCACCTCCGAGGATCTGGTTTTGGGGCAGAGAGAGAGGAGAGAGAGGTGCTGGCTCCGCAGTTGTGGGCATGCACTTTCGCTGCTTGCTGCCGGGATCGATACACCATATGGACCGCAATGTTTGTGGCCGCCCACCATGGACCGCAGTCTTTTGCGGGCAAGCACCACCCGTTGATGGACCTATGGGTCAACGTGGCACCTATGCCATACAGGTGAACCACTTTTAGTTGGCCCCCTGACGGCCACAATACAGAAATGGACGCGGTTGGCGCCTTTCTTTATTTTTGAAAGAAGCCAGAAGGCCAAATGCACCACACGAAGGCAAGACCAGCGGCAGAACATCGGCCGGCTGCGACACCACCGGTGACTATAAACACTTTATTGGTGCACCGGATGGTGCTGACTGTGTGATGGGGTGGTGCTTTTGGTGCTTGGATGGGGTGCTCTGCACATTATTAAAGGCCGTAGGGCCACAGAGCACTCGTGGGTTGGTGTATCGATGCTGGCATGCGTGCTCTCTCTATGCATAACATCTGCATGTGTTCCTCCAAAAACAGGTCCTGGATCGTAGTGTAAATATCAGCGTAGTCTTATGTAAATAATGCTCCCTACCGGCTGTATGTTTAGTTTGAGAATTCTTTCCGCGATTCGGTTATCCTGTGGGTGTGTTTCTGTGAGGAGAAGGGTGCAACGTCGCAGGGGGACATATTTACTCATTTGTGAACATCTGTAAAACTGTCGCACTCAGGGTAGAGTTAATAGTAGAGGGAACTACATCTGAGTGCCACACTAAATTAGGTAAAAATTTATCGGGTCGGGACGCCCCGAGGGTAGAGAAGGGTGCAATGTTGCGGATATGGGATTTGGCCTCCATATCCGCTTGTAAATATTCCCCTATTTCCCCAATACTCCCCAACTATCCCCAATCCCCCATTCCCTAGTCCCATTGTCTGTAAACAACACTCTGTAGAACCGACCTTCCCCTTTTTCCCCCCATTAAATGTCGTGCCCAGGTCCACCGCATCTCACGTAGACAACTTTCGGACATCTTGCTAGTTATTCTTAGTCTATGTCAGTTAAGGACTCGTTTCCATTAATTATGACTCTTCGTTGCACCAGAATGTGATTGTATGGCACCAGTAGTAAGTTTAGGACCTCCCCATACCTCCTCCCATCTTCCCCATGAAACAACAACAACAACAACAACTACAACAACAGCGCGCGGGGAGTGTGCGTCCTCACTCCGGCTCGGTTAGCCGCCATTGCCCATGTGCGCCGACGGGGTTACCACGAAGGGGCTGCCTGTCGGCCCCTCGTCAAGGGCGGAGCCCGGTAACCCCCCGCACCCAATAAGAAGCAACGGGCCGATTCCATCTGGGGCGGAGCTAACGAGCCGAGGGCGTGTCACTCCCCGCCGGATATACGCAGCGACTTACCGGACGTGACGTGAGATACGCCCCGAGCTTGAAGTAAAGAGAACCAGTCGCCACCTCCGAGCGCTGAGAGACCTCCCGCATCTCTGGACCGGACTGGGTCGATTCTGCCCCTGAGCCAAGGTGCACCTTGAGCCTCGACTACCTGCCCTTCCTTGCCATCAATCCCGGTGTGAGTCAGTCTTGTCCCGTTTATCTGTCGTCTGTCGGGGCTACTATAAGACCGTATTTAAGTGCCTACCTTCCTATGCTGTCTCTCTCGTCCTTGTAATCTAACATTCCGAAATATTATAACCTCCTCCGGAGGTCTTGAGAACTGTACCCCTGGTGTCGTGTCATTTTAACCCAGCCGTTGTGTCCTTTCCTCAATTGATTTAGCGTAGCGCGACTCGGCCAACGTTCGAGTATAATCGGGTAAACTGTGCAGACGCGGTCATACCAAACCGCTCGGTAAACCAACATCCACAACCGCGTCTGTAACAATATATATATATATATATATATATATATATATATATATATATATATATATATATATATATATATTGTTACAGTTGCGGTTTAGATGTTACTTTGGGCCGAGCGGATGGTCCAACCGCGACCGTTACAGGATCCCCAATTGGCCCGACTCCCCCAACGTTGACCAGATCGCACCACAGATATTCAATCGGGAAACCTCTAAAGCGATCGAAAGAGAAGGAAAAGAGAAGAAGACAGAGTACGGAGGAAGAACAGATTTATTATACACACACAAGCAAAAAGAAGGAGCGACCAAAATTATTTACAAGCAATGGATGGAAGAAGCAGTCACACAGTGAATCGTTAACTTATACTATTCAATTTACTTAACCCCAGGACAACGATTAGGACAGACGACGTTCACACTTACACGGGGGATATTGCAGGCAGGTATTGGCGGAGGTGGGTTGCTGGAGAGGGAGGCAGGGTCGGAGGTAGCAGCTCTCAATTCTTCGCGTTTTTGGCGGGAAAACCCTCGGCCGCGTATCCGCTGCCGATGCTGTAGACGTCACGCACTGGCTCGGTCACACCTGTTCCTCTCCTTCTGGTGGAGCCGTCTCCCTCCTCTCAGCGCGTCTCTTCAAACCTTGTTTCCTCCCCAAGTATCTCTCCCTTTTGGTTTGGAGCGTCTCTCATCTCACAGCTCACAGCTCACAGCTCACAGCTCATCTCTCAGGTCCTCTCTCATGTCATCTCCCGTGTCATCTCCTGAAGCAGTCCCTTCCAGTCGCTTTTATTACTCGGGGCGGAATCAAGCCGCCGGCTGCGAGGGCACGCCTACCGGGTCGCTAACCGCGGTGCTGGTTGGCTGTTAGGGCTGTCCGATTCCTCCTTTGATCATGACGACGTGCCACGCCTGTGAGTTGGCAGCTCCTACCCCCCTCTTCTCCGAGATGAGCACATGGGCAATGGCGGCTTGCGGGATTGAACACCACTCGCACCGCTTTTGAAAGGAACTTTGGAGAGTGGAGATGATTGGGGAAATTGAAAGGGGCCTACGCTTATTTCGTTTGATACAATGCAGTCAATCTAGTGGGAAACACATATTTAGCCTACATAGAATAAGGAAATACACTATTTAAAAAGATATATCGTGGCCTGTGTGTAAGTTTCATGGAATTAACTAGGAGGACGGCTGTGACCATTATTTACATTACGAGGGTGTTACACACAACAAAACCATACTTTTCACATTCGTTACACTTCCTCCAAAATTGTTACACTTCTCAAAAACCATTACACTTCTCAAATTCGTTACACTTCTCAAAACCGTTACACTGCACCCTCCTTTCTTCAGGCCCGTACTCGGGCCTACAAAACTTTAACTTAGTGTGACACGTAGGTGTAATTCCCTCTACAATTAACCTGACCCTGAGTGTGACAATCTTAAAACACAAATAAATATGTCCCCCTGCTGCATTGCACCCTGTCTAACAGATTTGCGCCCACAGGATAACCGAATTACGGAATTGTTTTCAAACTATACATTTATGGTGGGGAGCATTATTTACAGTAACGTTATTTCTTATTTACAACGCAACCCAGGACCTGTGTTTTTTTTTTTTTTGTTTTTTTAGGGAACAAGAAAAAGAAATTCCTGTTGGGAGGGAGGAGACAGCACGCATTGCATTGATGCACCAGTACCAATACCACCAAAGCACCCAAAAGCACCACAAAGCACCAAAAGCACCACAAACCACCAAAAGCACCACTCGGTGCACAGTCACCACGGTTCATAATAAACACAACAAAACAACTGGTGGTGGTCTTCTCTTTCTCTGCTGGGCCGATGTTCTTCCCGACGTCTTCTGGCTTCATGCGGCCTACTTGGAAATAATAAAAAGCACAACTTGTGTTCATTTTTATTTAGGGCCTCAGGGGCCAACTAAGGGTGGTCCACCTGTTTGGCATAGGTGCCGCCTTACCGAGGTCCGCAAGCAAGATTCCCTGGCCACTATGGCCGGTCTCCAACAGAGGTGCCCTGCCCCAGAACCTGGGGTCCATCAAGTGGTACTTGGCCGCAGAACAGCGGTCCATAAAGTGGTACATCAACGCAATGCATGCTGGTTCTGAGGATCTCGTGCGCACAATGGCCATCTCACGCACGCTCCCCTCGGCACCCAATGGCGCACAGGTCCTCAAGTGGGAGACAAAAGGGGGGAAGACAAATGAGCGAGGGGTAAGGTCACAAGGGTACACGTCAATAAAGGCAATGCAGGGTGAAGTGCGTACGGAGAGCGAAGTGAGAAAAACTCGTCCCTACCGTACGTCACCCCCCCTGTCACCTACACTACCCTTGCCCTTACCCCATATTTACAAGAATTTACACCTTTACAAATTCGTCACTACGTCTTGTCTTCCCCATCTTTCCCTTCTACACCAAATTCGTCTCCAATCCCTCTACTTCAAAATTTGCCATCACCAATTCATCATCAATCCTCATAAGGAGGGAGCGATGGAATTACGCACAATGTCACACCCACGTCATGATGCGTCTCACAATCCAAAATATTTGCATCAAAAATAATTAAACATGGCATGGTGCGGAGTACCTGTCACCTCAGGTGAGTGGATGCAGATGGTGCGAGGAGATCCTTCATCCTAACTATCCTCTAAATGATTTTAACACACTTTACACTACCCGGGGTCTTTCCCTGCCAATCCATTGGCCAACTTACACTATGGGTTCTAAAAACCAATTCCCATTGACCAAACTGTGGTGCTTCTCAATTTGGGGTCTCACTCCCCCGATTCATCTCCCGGTGCCCTTGCACAATTTCTGGGCTGTGACGTGTAGCTCTCCCAGCAGGTCTACCCACCTGCACACCTCCACCACTGTAGTTGCCACCCGAGCTTACCTAGCTCCTCACCCTAACCTAACTAACTGGGGAAGACCCCTCCTGGTTCTGTCACCCCTTGGTGCCCTCTGGCACTGGGCTACCCGGGTCCGTCCTCCGGATCCTCGGGCCCCATCCACAACAACTACCGGCTCCCAGAGCCCACCTGCGGCCTCACCTGGCCGACATCCTCACAGTGGTGGAGTGCCCAACCAACTACACACACTAACAGGCTACACGCCCAGCCATTTCCACAACACCAATGCACCCATCCAAACATCATTCTTCCACTCGCACCACAGATGCCAATATCCAACCACAATTTACCTATACCCTCTACCTAACACTTACTCTACCCGCCCCGGGTATCCATGATGGGGGTCCACTCTTCCCCCATTCACACCTTCGCACCATCCACTCCACTCCATAGTTTCCACCATACTCACTCCACGACCATCCACCCCAATACGCCATATATCCCATACCATTTATTCCACACAACCATTCTCCATACCTGTTGTTGCACACCTGTGCACTCACACCTGGTGCCACCTGCACCCTCCTTTCTTCCTGGACCATTTGGTCAACACAACACGCAATCACCATCACTCACTCATACACTGCTCCATCCACCTGTTCAGTTGCACACCTGTGCAATCACACCTGTTCAATCCTCACACACACGGCATCATCTCATCTAACTACTCCCCTCTGAAACTTGCGCTTCCCAGTCGTCCCTTTAAACTATTGCGCTCCCACGTCATTATCATCCACGCTAATCTACCTGCGTCCCCACTACAGGTATCCTTGTCACTAACTAACCTTAACGTCACCTAATGTCATCTTCGCTAGATCCCTACACACAATATCCTAACCCACCCGGGCTAGTTTTCACTGCCATACACCCCATAATCTATAGCGCATTTGCCCCCTCTTTCGTGAGGGATGGTGGATTTGCCATCCCACCACATCGGGGGTCTCTCACTATCAATTTCGCTCGTCCAAATCCAACAAATCAAAAAATTTCCAATTACTGCCAATTCTATTCACTTTTCTAAATTTCGTATCAAATCACTATCACTATCACTATCACTATCACCATCATCACAGTCCGCTATATCCTAGCCTCGGTGCGTCGTGACATCATTAAACTCGGTTCGTAAGGCCGGGCAATGAATTCGGGTGGTTTGGTCGCCTGCAGGTTGAATCCGTCCGGATTTCGGTTCAAGGGAGGTGGTTTGGTTGGGCCGAGGTTCCACGCACAATCTCGGCGCGGCACCTTGCGGTCCCGGGCCCGATGGCTCAATCTCCCCCGGTCGGAACCCCGTCCCCACGAGGGGGCACCGTTCCGCTGCCTCCCACTCGCCCTTGAACCGGACCGGTCGCCTCGCCCGACAAAGCCCGGACTCGACCGTGCGGGGCGGGGCCAAGCCCGAATCGGCAACGACGCTTCGAAGAGAAGCGACGCAGCATCGACCCGCGCCGGGCCTCGCACCCAACAAAGCACCCCGCACCCCGAGTGCTCGCATCGGCTATCCGTCGCCCTAACCGCTAACCCGGTTACCGTCGATGCTTCACTTGCATGCTCACATGCATACGCTACCCCTTTCACCCTCACAAAACCCGGCGTTCCAACGCCGTCCGTACATTCCACCAACGCACTCCCTGTTACAAACCACACCTCTCGCGCACACTCTTGCGCACACTCGCCGCTCGCACAACTCGGTCCACACCTCTCCTCCGTTACGTCCTCCGTAACACTCACCATGGGCGTGCACTCTTGCATCCACCCACTAACGCGCTCGGATGGGCTCTCCCACACTCGCGCTACCACCAACCCAGGTGTGCTTCCTCGCACACCCTCTACCATTCCAAGCGTGCATTCTCGCACCCGCTCCACCACCAACTCACTCTCCGGGTCACTCTCACCCTCGCACGTACACTCCGTACACCCCGACGTGCATTCTCGCTCGCACTCGGTTTCACTCCCACACTTTATAACACACCCACTCGCCGACGCACACTTTTTCCTCACACGCGTGCCATTTTTACTCACACGGGACCCTTCACCAACGCCCGGATGCCATATCGATCCCAATCGCGCGACAATTCTTTTGTTGCCAAACATCCTTTTACAAAATCTCCCAGCACAATACACAGCACGTCTCACCTTCGGGGTTCTTCTTCCTCCCTGCACCAAAACCTGCAAACTTCCATTCGGGTTAAGCACAGCATCGTGATGTGAGCAGGGACTTTGTACATAATCCATTTCTCCCTGCAATTCCCGGGCTACCTCCGTCATCTCTCCAATTTTAATTCCCAGCACTGCTTTTTCTTTATTAACCTCGGCGACCGCTGGCTTTAATAAAACACCCTCCTCTACCTCAGCGGTCGCCGGCTTTTCCAAACCCCGGGTCGCGATTTCTACCCCTGTCATTGTACCCGTGCTTTCCTCCGCTTCGCTCAACCAGCGCTTCTCGACCCGCGTTACCTCCTCGTGCACCCCTGGGAGCTGGGACCCTCTCGCCCACCATGCGATCCATGGTCTCCCCACATTTTTGCATGCGGTCACCCATTCTGTTGGTTATTGCTTCAATTTGGTTTCCCAATCGCTCACTGTTAGCCCTCCTTTCGTCCCTCATTGCCCCTAATTGCTCACTCTGAGCATCCATCCGGTTCCCCATTTGTCCCATTTTTGCTTCTAGCCTGTCCATACTGTCGTTCTTTTTCTGTACTTCTGCCATAACATGGGCCATGAAGGCTCGCATGTACCCTGGCATCTCTGGCTCGGCTGCCGCGACCACGGGCGCGGCTAAATTTGGTGCCGCAATAACCATGTGCGCGAGGACGCCATCTTGTGTGTCTGATACCTCGTGCGCGAGGACGCCATTTTGTGCGTCTGATACCCCCTCAACCGCCTCCTCATTGCTCCCCTCCATTTGATCCTGGGTTACTCCTAACCCCTCTATCTCCCCCACCGACATCCGATCGCCTTGATTGTCCATGGCGCGATCTCAAAATTCGGGTTTTATAAAACAACGTAATTTCGGCAGCTCGTAATTTTGACCAAATTTTTTTTCTACACGTTTTTAAAATTTGGTTCGGGCCTCGTATCCCACTATCCCACATTAAGTCCCTTCCAGACACCAATTGTTACAGTTGCGGTTTAGATGTTACTTTGGGCCGAGCGGATGGTCCAACCGCGACCGTTACAGGATCCCCAATTGGCCCGACTCCCCCAACGTTGACCAGATCGCACCACAGATATTCAATCGGGAAACCTCTAAAGCGACCGAAAGAGAAGGAAAAGAGAAGAAGACAGAGTACGGAGGAAGAACAGATTTATTATACACACACAAGCAAAAAGAAGGAGCGACCAAAATTATTTACAAGCAATGGATGGAAGAAGCAGTCACACAGTGAATCGTTAACTTATACTATTCAATTTACTTAACCCCAGGACAACGATTAGGACAGACGACGTTCACACTTACACGGGGGATATTGCAGGCAGGTATTGGCGGAGGTGGGTTGCTGGAGAGGGAGGCAGGGTCGGAGGTAGCAGCTCTCAATTCTTCGCGTTTTTGGCGGGAAAACCCTCGGCCGCGTATCCGCTGCCGATGCTGTAGACGTCACGCGCTGGCTCGGTCACACCTGTTCCTCTCCTTCTGGTGGAGCCGTCTCCCTCCTCTCAGCGCGTCTCTTCAAACCTTGTTTCCTCCCCAAGTATCTCTCCCTTTTGGTTTGGAGCGTCTCTCATCTCACAGCTCACAGCTCACAGCTCACAGCTCATCTCTCAGGTCCTCTCTCATGTCATCTCCCGTGTCATCTCCTGAAGCAGTCCCTTCCAGTCGCTTTTATTACTCGGGGCGGAATCAAGCCGCCGGCTGCGAGGGCACGCCTACCGGGTCGCTAACCGCGGTGCTGGTTGGCTGTTAGGGCTGTCCGATTCCTCCTTTGATCATGACGACGTGCCACGCCTGTGAGTTGGCGGCTCCTACCCCCCTCTTCTCCGAGATGAGCACATGGGCAATGGCGGCTTGCAGGATTGAACACCACTCGCACCGCTTTTGAAAGGAACTTTGGAGAGCGGAGATGATTGGGGAAATTGAAAGGGGCCTACGCTTATTTCGTTTGATACAATGCAGTCAATCTAGTGGGAAACACATATTTAGCCTACATAGAATAAGGAAATACACTATTTAAAAAGATATATCGTGGCCTGTGTGTAAGTTTCATGGAATTAACTAGGAGGACGGCTGCGACCATTATTTACATTACGAGGGTGTTACACACAACAAAACCATACTTTTCAGATTCGTTACACTTCCTCCAAAATTGTTACACTTCTCAAAAACCGTTACACTTCTCAAAACCGTTACAATATATATATATATATATATATATATATATATATATATATATATATATATATATATATATATATATATATATATAAATACTAGCCGAAAGCACCCGGCGTTGCCGGGGTTCTTTTTGGATGAATTTACTACTATAATTCAGCTTTTACTTGTGGCCGTAGAAGATTGACTACTATAATTCAGCTCAGCTTTTAAATGCGAAATGGGCCCAGCCCGGCCGAGGCGGCCTCACCACCTAACCTATAACCTTCCCGGGGCCCGTCCCGGCATTTTTTGTGTCAGAGGTTTCCTCCTATCTTTCAACGTTCAGGAGATTAGCGCGTGCAAACAAACAAACAAACAAACCAACAAAAACTTTATTTTATATATATAGATAGATAATAAACTGACCCAAAATACGCTGAGCATCAAAGGAGTACCCAAAACACAAAAGGAGTACCCAAAACGAAGCTCTAGGAAGAGTCTGGGTTGTTTCATATTCTTTCCATTTCTTAATGAAGGAGCTCACCGTGCTCTTGGGAACTTTCAATCCTCTAGAAATTGTTTTATTCCCTTCCCCAGATCTTTGCCTCCTCACAATTCTATCTCGGAGTTCTACGGACAGTTCCTTGTTCTTCAAGGTAGAGTTTCTGCTCTGGCATGCACTGTCAACTGTGGGACCTTAAATAGAAAAGTGTTTTTTTTCTAAACTAGAATATAAGACCCGTCACTTTGCTTACGGAAATACCAATCTTTGTTGCGATGTCTAATCTATGAGGGAAGAAAAAAAATAAGGATTCCTGGGAGATCCTTCTCTCTGTGCAGGGATAACCAAGTTTGTCGTGTTGGCATTTGCAGTTTTGATACGCGTGTCCATGTACCCATAAAAAAATTAGATCACAAACACTCCCGGGAGTTACCCGAATCCATCGTAGTTCGATTTCTTGAAATCCGTTAATCTGTTCTCAAGTTATAACACGACAAACAGACACGGGGTTTGTCACGGAGACAGGCACGGCTCCTTTTATAATATAGATCATGTCCAATCAATTGAATTAGCCACAGGTGGACGCCAATCAAGATGTAGAGACATCTCATGGATGATCAAAGGAAATTGGATGAACCTGAGATCAATTTAGAGCGTCATAGCAAAGGGGTCGATTACTTATTGATTCGAGAGATTTCAGATTTTAATTATTCTGTAAGATTTTCTGAAAACATGTTTTTACTTTGTCATTTTAGGATATCACAGTTCCTTCAGAAAGTATTCACACCCCTTGACTTTTTCACATTTTGTTGTGTTACAGCCTGAATTTAAAATGGATTAAAATGAGATTTTTTTTTGTCACTGATCGACATATGGGAACTGATCCCACAATGTGAAAGTAGAATTTTATTTTTGGAACATTTTCAAAATAATTTGTATAAGGGAGTGGGTGTTTCTAGTAGTGAAATAATGAACAATCAATCAGTTGTTTGTCCTCGTTGTCCGCAGGCCTGCGATAAGTTTTATAACAAACCTGCTTTTGTTGTGCACGTTTCAGAAATGCAGATTGCGATATCAATTACAATCAAAACACTGATCCGATTACGAAAGACCACCATGTAAGCTCAACACTGTAGTTTCTTTGCTTATCTCGGACAGAAATATGTTTCACACATTTCAAACACTCCGCACATGAACGACCAACGCACAGACATGTGGACAAGCGTGTTTCGGACATTGATTTTTATAGAAACATGGGAAAGCAAGAACAAATCAAAACTCTGAGTGTAATATACCGAAAAGGGTCATTGTACAAATGGAGGCCCAGTAAGATCCCAAAATAACTAGTTTGGTGTTCACATATGTGATGGGTTCATTTGAGTCGGCCAAAGGTGCATTAAGTGAGCATATCAGTACGTATACACCTATATATAAATGTCTTTACATTTTACGAATCAATCACCAAACGTGTGGTATGAGTGTAATCTGAGTAAATCTCATGAAGCAGCAAATGATAAATACTCAACAGATCCATTTAACGAGCTTATAATGCACTTCAGAGGTTAACCTCTATGGTTTGCGTTACACTATCGTGCTACCACAGCTAATTTGAGATAACAACTCAAATTTCACTCCACGTGATAAAAACACAACATTGTGCAGCAGGGGACAGTTTGAAATTAATCATGTGAACATTCCAAGAATGTTATGGTAATCAACAAGGGTCTTTACGAACCAATACAGGACACTATGAACTCGCTATTTACAACAAATGTCTTTATTAACAACTGGAGGCTACTTCAATGGATGATTAGGAACCAATGTTTTTCAAGCTTAATTAACTCATTTCTTACAAAAATGGTCTTTATGACCCCACAATGGGGTTTATTAACTCAATTCTTATTAAATGGTCTTTATGACCCACAATGGGCTTTATTAACTCAGTTCTTATTAAATGGTCTTTATGACCCCACAATGGGCTTTATTAACTCAGTTCTTATTAAATGGTCTTTATGACCCCACAATGGGCTTTATTAACTCAGTTCTTATTAAATGGTCTTTATGACCCTACAATGGGCTTTATTAACTAAATTCTTACAAAAATTGTCTTTGTGACCCCACAATTGGGATTTATTAACTAAATTCTTACAAAAATGGTCTTTTTGACCCCACAATGGGCTTTATTAACGCAATTCTTACAAAAATGGTCTTTATGACCGCACAATGGGCTTTATTAACTCAATTCTTCCAAAAATGGTCCTTATGACCCCACACTGGGCTTTATTAACTCTATCTATAATTCCAGTAATCTCTGTGTGTGTGTGTGTATGTGTGTGTGTCTGTGACCGCTGTTTCTCGACAACCACGGGTCCGATATACTTGAAACTTGCCAGGTATATTGCTGGGGACCTGAGGATGTGCCTTTTCAAGGTTTCAAATTAATCGGAGAAGTAGTTACCGAGCTATGGCGATTTAGCCGTTCGCCGTTCGCTTTGGCTTTGCGAATGGACCAAACCATTTCATGTAAATAGAGGGGGGGGGGGGGGGGGTTCTGTGGTCGTTGCGAATGGACCAAACCATTTCATGTAAATAGAGGGGGGGTTCTGTGGTCGTTACTGCCACGTGGTTTCAAAGTTTTTTTTTGTTGTTGTTGTTTGCACGCATGTTTTTTTGCACCCACGTACGGGCATGCCCTAGTTAACTAAATTCTTACAAAAATAGGCTTTATGACCCCACAATGGGGATTATTAACTCAATTCTTATTAAATGGTCTTTATGACCCACAATGGGCTTTATTAACTCAGTTCTTATTAAATGGTCTTTATGACCCCACAATGGGCTTTATTAACTCAGTTCTTATTAAATGGTCTTTATGACCCCACAATGGGCTTTATTAACTCGGTTCTTATTAAATGGTCTTTGTGACCCCACAATTGGGCTTTATTAACTAAATTCTTACAAAAATGGTCTTTTTGACCCCACAATGGGCTTTATTAACTCAATTCTTACAAAAATTGTCTTTATGACCCCACAATGGGCTTTATTAACTCAGTTCTTATTAAATGGTCTTTATGACCCTACAATGGGCTTTATTAACTAAATTCTTACAAAAATTGTCTTCATGACCCCACAATGGGCTTTATTAACTCAGTTCTTATTAAATGGTCTTTATGACCCCACAATGGGCTTTATTAACTCAATTCTTCCAAAAATGGTCTTTATGACCCCACAATGGTCTTTATTAACTAAATTCTTACAAAAATGGTCTTTGTGACCCCACAATGGGCTTTATTAACTCAATTCTTCCAAAAATGGTCTTTATGACCCCACAATGGTCTTTATTAACTCAATTCTTCCAAAAATTGTCTTTATGACCCTACAATGGTCTTTATTAACTAAATTCTTACAAAAATGGTCTTTGTGACCCCACAATGGGCTTTATTAACTCAATTCTTCCAAAAATGGTCTTTATGACCCCACAATGGTCTTTATTAACTCAATTCTTCCAAAAATTGTCTTTATGACCCTACAATGGTCTTTATTAACTCAGTTCTTACAAACACGGTCTTTATGACCCCACAATGGTCTTTATTAACTCAATTCTTCCAAAAATTGTCTTTATGACCCCACAATGGTCTTTATTAACTGAATTCTTACAAACACGGTCTTTATGACCCCACAATTGGCTTTATTAACTCAATTCTTCCAAAAATTGTCTTTATGACCCGACAATGGTCTTTATTAACTCAGTTCTTACAAACACGGTCTTTATGACCCCACAATGGGCTTTATTAACTCAATGCTTACAAAAATGGTCTTTATGACCACACAATTGGCTTTATTAACTCAATTCTTCCAAAAATGGTCTTTATGACCCCCACAATGGGCTTTATGAACTCGATTCTTACAAAAATGGTCTTTATGACCCTACAATGGGCTTTATGAACTCAATGCTTACAAAAATGGTCTTTATGACCCCACAATGGGCTTTATTAACTAAATCCTTACAAAAATGGTCTTTATGACCCCACAATGGGCTTTATTAACTCAATTCTTACAAAAATGGTCTTTATGACCCCACAATGGGCTTTATTAACTCAATTCTTACAAAAATGGTCTTTATGACCCTACAATGGGCTTTATTAACTCAATTCTTACAAAAATGGTCTTTATGACCCTACAATGGGCTTTATTAACTAAATCCTTACAAAAATGGTCTTTATGACCACACAATTGGCCTTATTAACTCAGTTCTTACAAACACGATCTTTATGACCCTACAATGGGCTTTATTGACTAAATTCTTACAAAATAATAATAATAATAATAATAATAATAATAAAGGAGTCTTATATAGCCCCATCAAGCAGAGTAAACGACCCTCATGGCGCTTTACATTATCATGCGAACGCACACACACCGCACACACACACACACACATACACACACACAGACACACCTTCACTCTTGCCCTATTCCTCTCCCTCCCCATTCAAAACCCACAGATGTGTACTCCCCCTCCTCCTCCCCTCCCTACCCCGCACATGTACACAGACATCCTCTCGATCTCTGTCCCACCTCAAACCAAAGGGAAAACAGGACGTAGACTTTGGAAGACTTGTGAAACAGATAGGTTTTGAGGGAGGTTTTAAAGGCAGGAAGAGAGTCAACATGTCGAACAGAGGAAGGCAAGTCATTCCAGAGCAGAGGTGCAGCAAAGGAAAAGGATTTCTCGCCAAACGACTTGGTGCTGGTGCGCGGCGGCTCTGAGGTCATAGAGTCGTCGCTTGAACGAAGCCGTAGCCGAGGTTCATAGAGAGTGAGCAAATCGGAGAGATAGTGAGGTCCCGTTCCACACAATGATTTATAACATAGTGTGCAAATTTTGTATTGCACACGAGCAGAGACATCAGAGACATCAGAGACATCAGAGACATCAGAGACATCAGAGACAGCAGAGCAGAGCACGAGCAGAGCAGCCAGTGTAAAGATTCAAGAAGCGGAGTAACATGGTCAGACTTCTTCGCCTTACAGACAAGACGAGCGGCAGAGTTTTGAACCTTTTGTAACTTATCCAAGAGAAACTGAGGGCAGCCAGCATACAAAGAATTACAATAGTCGAGCCAGTGTAAAGATTCAAGAAGCGGAGTAACATGGTCAGACTTCTTCGCCTTACAGACAAGACGAGCGGCAGAGTTTTGAACCTTTTGTAACTTATCCAAGAGAAACTGAGGGCAGCCAGCATACAAAGAATTACAATAGTCGAGCCTTGAGAGGACAAGGGCACAGACCAGAGTTAGAGCAGCTTGAGGAGTAAGAAAGTGGCGAATGGATGCGATCTTTCGCAGCTGAAAGTATGCTGATTTGCAAGTTTGAAGTACTTGCTTGGAAAATGTCATGTTACAGTCGAAAACCACACCAAGGTTCTTGGCGGACGAAACAAAGTTTACATCGGTTTCACCAACATGAATAGTGGTAGGAAGTGAACATTGTAGAGGACATCTGTGTGATCTTACAATCATAGACTCTGTTTTAGCATCGTTCAGCTGAAGTTTGTTTTGGGTCATCCACGCCTTCACGTCGGCAATACAGCCTTCTAACACTTCAACAGTGGGCACGATTTGTTGAATCGTGCTTCCTTTGTACAGCTGATTGTCGTCCGCAAAGGCGTGGTGATCAACTGAATGTCTGGCAACAAGATCAAATGGAGGCTGAGTGTACAAAAGAAAGAGAATAGGTCCCAGGACTGAGCCCTGGGGAACGCCAAAGGAAAGCAGAGAAGGGGCTGATTTCTGGCCATTGACAACAACTGTTTGCACTCTATCAGTAAGATAGGACATCAGCCAAGAAAGGGGAGTACCAGTTATACCAAATGTGATTTCAAGACGACGAATTAAGGCACTATGGTCAATCGTGTCAAAGGCGGCAGACAAGTCCAAAAGAGCAAGAACGGAAACCTTACCACAGTCAAGAGAGGTCAGAAGATCATTGGTTATTCTTAGGAGAGCGGTCTCGGTGCTATGGCCTGGTCTATATGCTGACTGGCGAGAATTGAAAAGATTATTTGAAACTAGATGGTCATTCATCTGTGATAGCACAATTCTTTCTGTGATCTTTGACAGAAAAGACGGTTGGAGATAGGATGGTAATTTTTCATGTCATTAAGGTCAAGGGTGGGCTTTTTAAGAAGTGGTTTAACAAGAGCTTGTTTAAAGAGAAGCGGAAATGAACCCGTAGTCAGAGAATCATTGATGACTGCAGTAATAAATGGGAGGAGGGTGTCCAAACACTCAATGAACAAATCGGTGGGAAGGGGGTCGAGATCACATGTTTTTGTGTTTGACTTGAGGATTGTACATTTGACAATTTCCTCAGTAACAGGAGTAAACAAACTAAGAGGTCGTCCGTGAAAGCAGTGTTCAGCATCATCGAAGGAAAGGAGTGACTGCTTGCCAAGATTGTTTCTTATTGACTGAATTTTATTGTGAAAGAAATGCAGGAAGCGTTGGGGTAGTTCGTTTTGAGGAAACACAGTGGGAAGAACGGATTTATTTTTGGTGGCAAACAGGCGGTTGGTAATGCTGAACAGTTGCTTGCAGGAGGAGCTCCTAGTAATCCGATCAGAAATATATGACGTTTTTGCTTTCAGAATGATTTTTATGACGAGTCTTTTAGCTATGTTATACAACTGTTTATGGACTGTGAGGCCAGTCTTCAGCCACTGTCTCTCGGCACGTCGTCGTTCCTTTTTGGCAGCCCTGACTTCGTCGCTGACTGCGCTGAACCATGGAGTACTCCTGCGTCTGGGAACGTCGCGCCGTGTCGCTGGAGCATGACAGTCCAACGCTGGGCGGAGGCAACAGTCGAGGTCTTCTGCAGTGACATAGGAACGGCCAGAGAGACGGGTGTGAAGGTCCTCTTTAAAGGCGGAACGGTCGATGGCACGAATGTTGCGGGCAGTGATGAAGGTGGGCTGAAGACGAGGAACAGCAATACTCAGGTGGCTGGTGACACAGAAGTGGTCCGAGGTGATAGCACAGGTCACTGACGTGGACTGCACCAACTGATCATCGCATCTGTGCAATAACCAATCCAGGATGTGTCCTTTAACGTGTGTAGGTTGGGAGACAGACTGAGACAGACTAAAAGTAGAAAGGAGGTCAATGATCTTTGAAGTGAGAGGAAGTTGTGGTTGGTCGTAGTGGACGTTGAAATCTCCAAGAATCAAGACGAAACCAGGAAGAGTATTGCAGTGGTCGAGCAGATTAGGAAGCTGGGTCACGGACATAGTCAGTAAGCTTGTTTTTCCGGTTAGGTGGAGGTCGGTAGAGGCAGAAGAAATGAAGAGTGTTTTCTGACAGAGTGAAGGTGACATGGGCTAGCTCGTAGGATGAATGGTCGAACGAAAACGTCGTGGTGAAGGAGACAAAGGGAGAGAAGTTGTCTCTGTAAATAACAGCCACTGCCCCCACCCCTAGAGGAGCGAGGAAATGACTGCAGGGTTTATCCAAGTGGGGTGAGATCAGCACATCTCGCTTCGTCGCCACTGGGTCGGAGCCAAGTTTCGGTCAGAAAAAGCACGTCGATATCGTTATCTTGAATAAAAGAGGTAATTTCGGTTCGCTTTTCAGGACTACTTACAGACTGAGCGTTGAATAAGGCGAGATACAGGTCAGAACGGTGTTGTTTTGGTGCTGTGTGTGTTCTACAGGGATAGATGAGGTTATTGAAGTTGACAGGGGACACTTTTTCGCAAGAATTATTAAAATGTGGGTCGGGCCGTCGCTGGTCGCGAAGAGAAATCACAATCGGTATTTTTCTCTACTTTCTCCTCCCACCTCGCTTTGTGCGTTTTCTCGGGAGACCAACGCCGATTTCAAGTTCTCTGAGGCCTGACACGAGTCCAGGAGTCAATCGAGTGGTGTTGTTTAAAGACAAAAGTTTTTGCCGGGTGTAGCAAATAGGCCTCGGGATAGAGGAGTTAGAGTGGCTAGTCGAGCTCGGTACATGCAGCGGTGCGTGCAGAGGTGGGGCGAGCGTTGGGGCGAGCGGTGGGACGGGCGATGGGGCAGGCGATGGGACGTGCGATGGGGCGAGCGATGGGGCGGGCGATGGGACGAGCGGTGGGACGAGCGGTGGGACGAGTGGTGGGACGAGCGATGGGGCGAGCAGTGGGACGAGCGATGGGGCGAGCGGTGGAACGAGCAATGGGGCGACCGATGGGGCGAGCGGTGGGACGAGCGATGGGACGGGCGGTGGGCCGGGCGATGGGATGAGTGATGGGGCGGGTGGTGGGGCGGGCGGTGGGACGGGCAGTGGGACGGGCGATGGGGCAGGCGATGGGCCGGGCGGTGGGACGAGCGGTGGGACGAGCGGTGGGACGAGCGGCGGGACGAGCGGCAGGACGAGCGATGGGGCGAGCGGCAGGATGAGCGATGGGGTGAGCGATGGGATGAGCAATGGGGCGAGCGGTGGAACGAGCGATGGGGCGACCGATGGGGCGAGCGGTGGGATGAGCGGTGGGACGATCGATGGGGCGAGCGGTGGAACGAGCGATGGGGTGAGCGGTGGGATGAGCGGTGGGACGAGCGATGGGGCGAGCGGTGGAACGAGCGATGGGGTGACCGATGGGGCGAGCGGTGGGACGAGCGATGGGACGGGCGGCGGGACGGGCGGTGGGCCGGGCGATCGGATGAGTGATGGGGCGGGCGGTGGGACGGGCAGTGGGACGGGCGATGGGCCGGGCGATGGGCCGGGCGATGGGACGAGCGGTGGGATGAGCGGTGGGACGAGCGGTGGGACGAGCGGCGGGACGAGCGGCAGGACGAGCGATGGGGCGAGCGGCAGGATGAGCGATGGGGTGAGCGATGGGATGAGCGATGGGACGAGCGATGGGGCGAGCGGCGGGATGAGCGATGGGGCGAGCGGTGGGGCGAGCGGTGGAACGAGCGATGGGGCGAGCGATGGGATGAGCGATGGGGCGAGCGATGGGGCGAGATGGGGAAAAGAACTGTCTTGTTGAGAGGCGCACACCGGAGCTGCGTGAGGCTCAACGAAAAAACATGGCGGGTACTCACAGTTCGAAATTTTCAACTTGGTGGCGAGTAAAAACCAAAGTACTGCAAATCTCAAGGGCAGACACGCCGCCATAAGCCAGGAAACGAAACAGGGATCCATCACAATCATTCGCACAAAGCACAAAACGACAGCACACGCTAAATCCAACAGAATCAATCAAATACACAGGACGACCGACTCAGCTCAGCCTGCGAGGCGAATGACCCGGAAGTTAATGTCAAATGGTCTTTATGACCCTACAATGGGCTTTATTAACTCAATTCTTCCAAAAACGGTCTTTATGACCCCACAATGGGCTTTATTAACTCAATTCTTCCAAAAATAGTCTTTATGACCCTACAATGGGCTTTATTAACTCGGTTCTTACATGGTCTTTATGACTCCACAATGGGCTTTATTAACTAAATTCTTACAAAAATGGTCTTTATGACTCCACAATGGGCTTTATTAACTAAATTCTTACAAAAATGGTCTTTATGACTCCACAATGGGCTTTATTAACTAAATTCTTACAAAAATGGTCTTTATGACTCCACAATGGGCTTTATTAACTAAATTCTTACAAAAATGGTCTTTATGACTCCACAATGGGCTTTATTAACTAAATTCTTACAAAAACGGTCTTTATGACTCCACAATGGGCTTTATTAACTAAATTCTTACAAAAATGGTCTTTATGACTCCACAATGGGCTTTATTAACTAAATTCTTACAAAAATGGTCTTTATGACTCCACAATGGGCTTTATTAACTAAATTCTTATAAAAATGGTCTTTATGACTCCACAATGGGCTTTATTAACTCAATTCTTACAAAAACGGTCTTTATGACCCTACAATAGGCTTTATTAACTAAAGTCTTACAAAAATGGTCTTTATGACCCCACAATGGGCTTTATTAACTCAATGCTTCCAAAAATGGTCTTTATGACCCTACAATGGGCTTTATTAACTAAAGTCTTACAAAAATGGTCTTTATGACCCCACAATGGGCTTTATTAACTCAATGCTTCCAAAAATGGTCTTTATGACCCCACAATGGGCTTTATTAACTCAATTCTTCCAAAAATAGTCTTTATGACCCTACAATGGGCTTTATTAACTCAATTCTTACAAAAATGACCTTTATGACCCCACAATGGGCTTTATTAACTCAATTCTTCCAAAAATAGTCTTTATGACCCCACAATTGGCTTTATTAACTCAGTTCTTACATGGTCTTTATGACTCCACAATGGGCTTTATTAACTAAAGTCTTACAAAAATGGTCTTTATGACCCCACAATTGGCTTTATTAACTCAGTTCTTGCAAAAATGGTCCTTATGACCCTACAATGGGCTTTATTAACTAAATTCTTACAAAAATGGTCTTTATGACCCCACAATGGGCTTTATTAACTCAATTCTTACAAGAATTGTCTTCATGACCCTATAACAGGCTTTAACAACTCAATTCTTTCTTTTTTTAAACGGTCTTTATGAACTTGTAAGAGACTTTATGATCTCAACTCTTGTAAAAAGGGTCTTCATGAACTCAATTCTTCCAAAATTGGTCTTTATGACCCTATAACAGGCTTTAACAACTCAATTCTTGAAAGAAAAAAAAAAAAAAGATCTTTATGAACTTGTAAGAGACTTTATGATCTCAACTCTTGTAAAAAGGGTCTTCATGAACTCAATTCTTACAAAAATGGTCTTTATGACCCTATAACAGGCTTTCTCAACTCAATTCTTGTAAAAAAAGGTCTTCATGAACTTGTAAGAGACTTTATGATCTCAACTCTTGTAAAAAAAAAAAGGTCTTCATGAACTCAATTCTTACAAAAATGGTCTTTATGAACCTTTAAGGGGTTTCATGAACTAAATTCTTACAAAAGTTGTCCTTATGAACCTGCAGGGAGCTTTATGAACTCAATTCTTATAAAAATGGTCTTTATGAACAGTTTGTGTCTGTTAACAAGGTGGTTCAGGAACCAATAGGGGCTTCCTGAACTTGATTCCTACACAACAACGGCTTTTATAAGCAACTGGAGGCTGCTTGCAAAGTTTTTTTTATTAAGCTACAAGGGTCTTTATGAAATGTCTGCTCAGAGCAAGGGTCCTTACGGACAGTTGGAAGTTGCTTACAAGGGTCTTTATGAACCTATAACAGTACGAGTCTTTATGAATGAATAAACGGCTTCCTGAAATGGATTTTTCGAGCAATGGAATAAGGATTATCAACCCCATTTGATTGGTCGAGAAGATGTAAAATACCATAATATTTTGTCCAAGTACTGTTAAACGAAAGGTTTTTACAAGTGCCGTGTTCTTCAGTGTTCAAGTACATAATTCAATTGAAATAAAATAAAGATTTTAAAGGTTGTAGAAGAGAAGATTTGGAAGTTTACCACTGTTAATGCAGCGTCTTTTACACCACCTTATTTATCTCGTTACATTTGTTCTTGTGTACACGACCATCACACTCAGACCACTGGTGTGCAGAACTTCGCTGACGGTGTCTAGCCTACCGAGCCTGCCATCGTCGCCATTGCACCAACGCCACAGGACTTTCTATACCCGCCACACCTGCGCTAGGATTTGTTTAAAGTGATGCAGAATACGCACCACCTTCTGCCACACAAACTTCACCCAACTTGCCCTATGGCCAGTGACAAATAATGCAAGATGACTGGGGGAAAGTTGGATTGCAGTGACATGCTGTTGATTCATGATGAGCTCCTCCACCTTTGACAAGTCTTGTTTTTAGTCTTGCTGGGTGTGTCACGCACCCTCCCTCACCTGGGTGAGCCCAGGTGGGGGAGCCGGTCTAATCACTGTCAAACTGAGCATGAACAGGTAGTACCGGGTTACTTGTTTACCAGTAGCATGATAGACATGACCTGACACATAACTTCAGTCTTCGTCGACCCCTCGAAGGACAGCCGATGATGACATTAGTTATTCATGCCTGTTGTTTGTGTCCTTTATGACGTCATTAACCCAGAAAGTTTCCTGTTTGCTCTTGTTTGGGCAGCTGTTTCCATAGGTACCAAAAGTGAAACATTTCTCCCTTACATTGAAACCAGCAGTGTCTCGTCGAGTGAGTCTTCTTGGTATTTTAGATTTTGATGGGCCTGCGATCAATGGATCTGATTGCTTTGCCAGGAAGAACAAGTTTGACTTGCTTGTGTATGTAGCTTTGCAGTTTCTATGGTATGACATGTAGAATTCGCCACTTAAGATGTCTTCATCAAGTGTTCCCTTCCGCTGGTACACATCATTCTATCTTATCTGAACGGTATTCAGCACAGACAGGAGATCACCATTTGTTGAAATTTTTACAGCAGCATCACTTGGTCCTTTCCTGAACTTCAAAGCAGTTAATACAATGAGATGCATGCAACACACATGACGTTTTGGCTCTGGTTCTTCCTTGACATCCATCCAGCTCAGTTTAATCGAGAGATACACATACATGACTGGGTATGTTTTTGATGCATTGTGCCAACGCAATGAATTGTGAATAACTTATCGTAAGCATCAAATAACAAAGTGTTTGAATAACATGGTGTTTCAAGAGTTACCTCCAATATAATGATTGGTTTATATTGGAGTCCATTCCTTTTGAAAATTCTAAATCCGACTTTCTGTACGATGTATATCAGACATGTCTTACTTTTCTCACAATGATCATTTTGACACCAATTTCGCCTCTCTATCTCAAATAGTATGGAAGTTCCATGTATCTTATGTAATTCAACTGCAATGATGATTTTAATAGTTAGCATAGAAACACCTCTAAAATGAGAGTTTTTGACCATTTTCTTCAGTCAAAAATGGTTTTTGAAAAAAAACATCTCCATATCTTTTATATATATATAGCTATCTTAGTATTTGTGAGCTTAGTTCCTTTCCAGTGTTAATTCTGCGTTGAGTAGGAGCCAGGAGAATAGGCCCTACTTGCCACCGATTTTCCAGCCACCCTAGCCTCGATCCAGTTTGCTAAGCATTGGTTGATTATTGGGCGAGTTAACACGAGGCAGGCCTTGGAAGGTCGGGGCGGAGTCGAGGGTGGAGCGGCAGAAGCGATGATGGTAAGCACGAGCCGCCAATCAGAGCTCAGAGGTGGTGACGGCGGCGTGGCGTCAGAGGGCGTGGTGAGAAGAGTCAGGTGAGTTCCAGAAGGTTCGGGGGGCGTAGCTATAAAACCGGCTGCGCGAAAGCCCTCGAGAGGACTTACATCAGAGGACTTGCTGTGAGAGAGAGATAAAGGACAAGCGTGGGAATACTTAATGAGAAGGACTTGCTGGGAGAGAGAGAGATAAAGGACTCGCAGAGGAATGCAGAATAAGCGCGAGAGGACTTGCGGCAAAAGGATTGGCGAAAGAACTTGATGAGCGGTGAAAGCTGTTGAGCAGAGAACTTGCACGAGAACGCGCGCGCTAACCAGCTGTGTGTATCGTGTATCATGTGTCGTGTATCGTGTGTCATGTGTATCGTATCGTGTATCGTGTATCGGGTATAGTGTATCGAAGAAGAGGAGTTGGCCGCTACATATATGCGGGGCCAGCCAGACGCGCTTATAACGAATACAGCGCATTTGAGACGCACGAGTGAGCAAGGCTGAGTAACCGCCAGCCGCGCCAAAGTCCGCCCTCTGCCGTTCAGCCCGATCATGTGTTTGTTCAAGAGATGCGCTACGAGTCCCTGCCTTCGCCTGCCACCATCTTCACGGGATGTGCCGGGGACCGTGGAGAGACGGACGGGGACCATCTCTCGACGCGTTGTGGAACACCTGCCCATCTGCAATTCCCTGTGTGAGTGTGAGACTGGCCCGTTGTCCAAGGGATAAGATAAGACTGCTTAAGCATTGCTCTGTGTCTCTTCGTCCTTGAACCTGTATATACGTGTGGGAATAATTAAACCCATTTGTTCTTCCTTTCTTCCTGATTCGATCGTTCCTGTGGTTTCTCTCATTGACTAAGCGTGGTACGGGTAGAACCGCTCTAATCGGGTTCCAACATCTAAGTAACTGCGCGGACCACGTGTACGCAATCCGCTCGGTGTACTCAAACCACACGTGGTTCGTGTGAGGTTTGTTTCCTCGCTCCCAGGGCAGCGCGGGGAATTAGGTACGAGTGAGAAGTGGTCCTGAAACACTACTCCGCGTGTGTCAGAGAGGGACGTCTCAAGTCTCGGTTCCGCCAAGCCCAGAAAGACAAGGGGATTAATCCCCCCTTGATAAGGGGATCAAGGGCGGCGTAGAGAACCGCAACAATATATATATATATATATATATATATATATATATATATATATATATATATACATATATATATAATATATATATATATATATACACAGACTTGGCATTTAATATGGAATATTTTTTTTGTGGGGGTGAACTTACTTTTCAAGATGACTTAGAACCAAAAGTTCATTGGAATTATGTTGAAATTATTCTAGATTTTGTTAATGTGACCTTTAAAAGAAACAAAAACCACATTTGACATTTCGAAGCAAATAAATTGATCCTTGAAAGTGATGTAAACTGATATCGAACTCAATTCACAGACAGTACTGTGTTAAACTTCTGTACGTTTTCCAGAAGTATCTCTTTATTTTGCACATTAGCCAAAAAAAATTTCAACAAAAACAAATGCTAAATTATGACTGGGATTACGGACAGTAAAATTACAGTTCAGTACTTCGTGTAACCCCTACGAGCATTCAGGAGAGCACGTACACGTCGAGGCATGCTGTTCACGAGATTTGTCAAGGTTTGGACAGGAATCGCTTCCCATGCAGTGACAATAGTCTGCTGCAATTCACGCACAGAGGTCGGCTGCTGGTCCAAGTTGTCGATTTGACGCGTTAATTCTGCCCACAAGTTCTCTATCGGATTCATATCCGGGGACATGGCAGGCCACTCCATATGCTCTACACCACGGTCAGCAAGAAAGTGTTGGATCATGCGAGCATGATGAGGCCGTGCATTGTCATCTTGGAAGACAAAGTTTCCTCGAAAGGCTGCACGAGCAAATGGAAGCAATGTTTCTTCCAGAATGACCCTGTACTTGAACTGGTTCAGGTTTCCATTCAGAACAACCAGGTCAGTTTTGCCCCCTGCATGAAAAGCAGCTCAAACGGTCACCCCACCACCTCCAGCTTGGACTCTTGGCACTATACAATCTTCATTGTGGGCTTCGTGCACTTGTCTGCGCACTCTGACGCAGCCATCTTGACGATAGACCAGAAATCTAGACTCGTCACCGAAGGTCACGTGATTCCAGTGTCCTGGCTGCCATTGATGGTGCTCTCTGGCCCACTGCAATCGGCGCTGGCTGTGTTGTCTGGTCAGGCGTGGCTTTCTCAGGGGATACCTGGCACGATAGCCTGCTTGAACCAGTCATTGGTTGACTAGCCTTCTGGATACAGGCACATTTGTCAGTTGCTGCCACTCAGCCCTAAGCCGATTAGCTGACTTGGTACGGCCATTGCAGACTAACCGGTGCAGCTGGCGATCATCTCTCCTTGTGGTTCTGTGTGGACGTCCTGGCCTCGGTATTGGAGTAGGGACACCCTTCTGAGCATTTCGTTTCAGGACCTTTGACACCTGACCTTGAGTGATGCCATACTGCCGAGCAATAGCACGCTGTTTCATGCCAGAATTTCGTAAAGCCACCACTCCATGACAAACAGCATTGTCAAGTTGACAGACCATCTCCAGAGGAAGCGGCAATAACTTTTGTAGACGTGCAGCAGTTGTTTTCCACTAATACAGAACGCAACAACCCTTATATACCCGATTGTGAAGCCAATCGTCAAATGTACCTGTCCTTACATTTTGTCATGCCACCTGTGATATAATCCTGTTTTTGACTTCTTGCTGCGAAAGACAATCAGTGACATGGTTCTTTCAACAAAGACATCACCGAAGGGTAAAAGAAACTCACCAGATTGATACACTGAGTTAAGAAAGTAAACCCAAGTCAAGAAAAAAAAAATATTCCATATTAAATGCCAAGTCTGCATATAGACTTGGCATTTAATATGGAATATTTTTTTATTTATTGTTTATTATCAGGGGATTATTTATCAGGGAACATTTACAAAAATTTACCAGGTGGAGGGTTCTAAAAACCGCAACAATATATATATAGCTTGTATATCCAAACATGCAATGTTTGCTGTTATGAAGACGATTTGGCTCCCCTAGCAAGGTTTATTCTGTTTGGTATAACTCTACTTTCACATTATAATGCAAATTTCATCAAATTAGGAATGTGCAAATGAAGTAATTCGCATATGTGATGTCATAAATGGGTGACCCTTCAATGCTGATCAATTAAATACCAAAGTTTATTCTCGATCTTGGAAATTAACGAATCTGTGGTCGTTTTATGTTAATTAGGTGAATACAGTGATTTTCGGGTGGGGGTTCCCATGGAAACCATTCTGAAAAACATAGTTGCCACCTATTCAGGTAACTACACCATCTCTCTTCAGTCATCCCATGGAATAACCTTTTCAAAAACTCATGTGTTCAGTGTCCTTGTGTCCGAAAAATAGTGTTTAAAAAAAATCTAAAATGTTTTGGGCCAAAGAGCCTATTTTCAGGGCATGTTGTTTTGCTTTGATTAAAGCCTAATGCCTGAAACGTCACCTTCACTTTTTCTCCCATGGTGGTGAGCATGACCTTTGCACTAGACTTGTTCTTCACTTGAGCTTGGCTCATGAGGTGGGTGATCCCAAGTTCAGAGACTATATACAGGGTGAATCAAAAGTAGCGCCCGTGCCCGATTTCTGTTTTTTCGGCTGTCAGATTCATGTTGTTAATAATTGTCTTGCAGATTATTAATTTTCTTAGTTTATTTATTTTTGTTTTTGTTTTGCAGGTTATTGCTGAGAGTTTGGAAAGTTTCTGAATTCGCACCAAATTGAACCATGAATTACCTTTCAATGAATCAACGCATTGCGGCCGTGAAACATTACTACCAATGTAATGAACAACCAACGATGGCGGCACGCCGTTTGGCACAGGAATTCGATATTAACCCACCCCAGGGAAGAAACATACGATTGATTGTCGAGAAATTTGAAGCAACAGGGTCGGTAGTCACTGCAAAGAATTCCGGTCGTCCGAAAACGGCAACGAATGTAGCTAAGGCTGAAGAAGCCATCAGGAGACTGGAACAAAGTCCGCAAAAGTCAACTCGCCGTTTATCTGCAGAGTTGGAAGTGAGCCAATCAAGTGTTATCCGTATCCTTCACCAGAAAAACTGGAAACCTTACATTCCATGCTTACTGCATGCCCTTCATGATGGAGATGACGACCGCCGTCTTCAATTTTGCGAAGAGTTCTTAGCTAAACTTGACGAAGAGGACACAATGCTAGACAACATCTGGTGGTCAGACGAGGCATGTTTTAAGCTTAACGGCACAATTAACAGACACAATTGTGTCGACTGGGCTGTGGAGAACCCAAGAGTGACAGTTGAGAAGGAGGTAAATTTACCTGGTGTGACAGTTTGGGCAGCCATATCTCCATTAGGGATAATTGGACCCTTTTTCTTTGAGGGATCTGTCACTGCAGAAATTTACCTGGAATCATTTAATGAAATCATTTATTTCTACCTTCTTGTACACTGTAATACAAATGGCAAACAAACAATCAACTGACAGATATATATATATATATATATATATTGTTACGGACGCGGTTAAAGATGTTTACCGAGCGGTTGGTATTACCGCGACCGAACAGTTATTCCCCGACTAATACCCGATTTGCCCCAAACTTTGGCCGGATCGCGCCACCGCTATTCAATCGGGAAAACTCTAAAGCGACCGAATGCAAAGAGGAAAACGAAGCAAAGAAAGGTTTGGAAATACTACTAAATTTATTTACTATTCACACACATAAGCAAAAAGACAGCAGTCACGTTTATTTACAAGCACATGAGACGCAGGTGACACAGTGAAAATACTAGCTTATACAGACTTATTGCTACTACCCAGGGACAAGACAAAAGACAGACTACGAGCACACTTACACGGGGAATGATGATAGGGATGGCAGGTGGGTGGCTGGTGGATGGCTGGCGGGATAGGGAGGTCCAACTAGTTCTGCAGCTGATCGACTCGTGGGCAGCCGCCGCTCCTTCGCGGCCCTGCTCCAAACTGCCGTCCAGGCCTCACGCTGCTGTGGCTGCAGTTTCGGTGGCTCCAGCTGCAGCAAATGCAGTTTCAGTGGCTCGAGCTGCAGCAAGTGCAGTTTCGGTGGCTCGAGCTGCAGTGAGTGCAGTTTCGGTGGCTCGAGCTGCAGTTCAACCCTGGACTTCTTCTCGTCTCTCTGTCGTCAAAGCTCATCTCCCTTGTCTGCCACTTGGGAAACGCCCTGCCGTGGGTTATATAGGCCCCACCCCTCAACCTTCGCGAACCTCCTCGATGTTTCTTTCCACACCCTCTCCAAGTCCAACCCCTTGTTCGTGGTTGGTTGAGTGGGGCTGACTCACTCCTCCCCTCTATGACGAGGTGGGGACCCGCCTTTCTTCCCCAACCCTGCCTCGTGGTCAATGGCGGCAATTGGAGCGGAGGTAGTTTCCAATCGACGAAAATGGGGAATGGAGGTTTTGGGAATGGGAATGAAGGGAATCTATCTCTTTCACTTGGTGCAATGGAGTACTTCTATTAATGGGAGACACAGCCTTTTTTTTTTTTTTTTTTTTTTTATACAAGATCGAGGCTCGTGAAAGAGCGAACACTAATCACAGAAAGACAAACAGACACACAAAACAAATAACATCGGGAGCGGTAGACAAGATGGGGAGAGAGGGGGAAGGACACAAACACAACATTTGAGAGCAGGGACCGAGAGACATGGAGACATCGAGAGAACTGTGGGAGGGAGAGGGCTTTGGGGGGGAGGCATGGGAAGGGGGGGGGGGTGGGAGAGGTATAAAACATATGGACACTGCCAAGACTTCCAGGAAAGAAGTTGGAATTTCAAACAAGGTGGATCTGGGGTGAATTAGTGGGGGTAGAAAAGATCAAGGTTTTGGATGGGGGAAGATAAGAGATGGTGGTGAACAGCTGTTTTGAAGACCTGGAGGGAGGAGTGTGATTGAAGTGAGTGTGGGAGTTTGTTCCAGAGGCGGGAGAAAAGAGGAATGAAAGAGTGAAGGTGAGCAGAGAGCCGAGATTTCGGCAGTTTAACCATCAGAGGGTGGCTGGCAGATCTTGTGCGACCTGTAGGAATATTTGGGGGACAGAGCACAGAGAGAGCTGGGGGAGCAAGGCCGGAGAGGAGTCGGTAGAAGACAGAAAGACCACCTACCTGCCTGCGGTGAGTGAGTGAAAGGCCCTCAGAGATAGCTTCATCGCGGGAGATTCCAATGATTCTGAAAGCTTTGGATTCAACAGCGTGAAGCCGAGCCAGGTGTGAGGCAGGAGCACCAGCCCATAGGGGAGAACAGTATTCCATTGAGCTGCGGATGAAAGCCTTGTATGTGGTGAGGAGCTCAGGTGTGCCTAGGAAGGACTTCGCACGACGGAGGATGCCCAGTCGGCGACTGGCTTTGGAGGCCAGCTTGGAAATGTGGTTTTCCCAAGAAAGATCATGGCAGATGGTGAGACCCAAAAGCTTGAGCGACAGAACTTCTTGGAGAGGATTGTTGAGAAAGTAGATGGGAGGGTTGTCCAGTCGATCTTTTCGGAGAGACATAGTAAGAGTGTGAGATTTGTCAGGATTGAAAGACATGTTCCACATGTTTGACCAGTCTGTGATTTTGTCCAGGTCTTCAGAGAGTGAGGAGGCTGCAGACTGCCGATCTGAGGGAAGAGGAATGGAGCGGCAGAGAGTGGAGTCATCAGCAAAGAGATACAGAGGATTTTCCAGAGAGTCGGAGAGATCATTGATAAAGACCAGAAAAAGCACAGGGCCCAGCACACTGCCTTGGGGGACTCCAGCCTGAACGGGAAGGGGAGATGAGAGAAATCCATTCAGGGCCACACGTTGACTACGACCAGAGAGGAAGTCCGCAAGCCATGCATGGAGATTTCCATGGATACCATAGGAGGAGAGTTTGGTGAGCAGAGCTGGGTGCCAGACCGTATCGAAGGCACGTGATATGTCAAGGGAGACAGCTCTGATTTCCTGTTTGGCATTGAGGACCTCCATCCATTGTTGAGACAGCAGAAGCAGCATGTCCAGTGTAGAGTGACCTGGTCTGAAACCAAATTGATGATCAGAGATCAAGCCATTGGAGAAGAGGAAAGATTTCATATCCGAAGCAATGATGGATTCCATGACTTTGCTGATAATTGGGAGCAGACTGATTGGTCTGTAGTTGCAAGGATCTGTTTTTGCACCTTTTTTGTGTAAAGCGGTAATGTTTGCTGATTTCCAGGATGCTGGCAGATGACCTTGAGCAAAAGATAGGGTGAAAAGAACAGAGAGAGGGTGAGATAGAGCGGCAGAGCAGGATTTCAGGACCCGTGGGCTGATGCCATCTGGTCCAGTTGCAGAATCAGAGTCGATGTTTGACAAAAACTCCTCCACCTTGTCAGGAGAGAAGGTCACAGAGTCCAGGAGCAGTTTGGTTCGACTGGGAAAGGTGGGAACAGAGAGAGATGGGTTTGGGACTAAGGATTTTGAGGCAAACACAGAGTTGAGGCATTCGGCTTTGTCACGTGCGATGTCAACTGTGTGGCCATTTGAGGTAAGGGAGGGGATGGAGGGGGAACAAACACCAGAAACGGATTTGACCAGACGCCACCAGGATTTGGAGGAAGGAGACAGGTTTGAGAGTTCATTCTTGAGTGAGGAGAGATAGTGCTTCCTGGCACTCCTGAGGGTAGACACACACTTGTTCCGAGCTTGGTGGAAGGAACTGAGATTTCCTTCAGTTGGATTAGCCTTCCAAGAGGCAAAGGCAAGTTGTTTCAGGGAAACTGCCTCACCACAAGATTCATTGTACCATGGACGGGAGGAAGGGTAAGACAACTGAAGGCGAGATGGGATAAATCTGTGCATGAGAGAGATCAGTTTGCTTTGGAAGAATTCCCAGGAAGAATTGATGTCAGAGGCAGTGGAGATGGGAGACCAATCCAGACGATTGATGGCTGCTTGAAGACCGTCCCAGTCGGCCTGAGTGAAATGCCAGACTCGTCGACGCTGAGGAGGCTCTCTGAGAATGGCCAGAGAGATGTCCACTTTGACAAGCACATGATCAGAAGAACCGATTGGAGCAGAAGAAGAGCAGCAGACATTAGCAGGGAAGTTAGTCATAACCAAGTCTAGAAGAGAAGATACTCCATTGGCTGAGATCCGGGTCGGGAAATTGACAGATTGTGTCAATCCCAGTGAGTCACAGAAGTCCTTTGCTGAGGTGCCATGACTGGTGAGAGAGGAACCCCACCCAACCAGGTGGCATGATGACAATTGAAGTCACCACATATGAGGAAGAGAGAGTTGGGATGAGTGGATAGAAGTTGGTCCATGTTGTCAGACAGTGAAATGTAGATGGAGTCATCACTGTTTGGGGGACGGTACAGAACACATATGAACAAAAGGTGGGAGCGGAGAGGAAGCCGTAGCCAGAGGTACTCCTGGGGGTGAGGAGGAGAGAGGGCAGTGCAAGGAGAGTGAGGAAGAGAGTTTTTGATAAAGATAGCCACCCCACCACCAGGCCGAGGCTCAGGTCTATCATACCGGAGGAGGGAGTAACCAGGAAGAGATATTAAGGAATCAGAGACATCTTGAAGGAGGAAAGTCTCTGTTAAGCAGATCAAGTCTGGATTGTCAGAAGCAACCTGTATGGAGAGATCAGTCAGGTTTGAGCGAAGGCCCCGGATGTTTGAGGTCCATACCGTTGATGAAGAGAGAGGGGGAGCATCGGGTACAGGACAGGGGAGGGGAGGAGTAGGGTAAGATGAAGGATTAGAGGGGGAGGTAGGGAGAGCAGTTGTTAGTGTGTCAGCGATTGCAGAAGAGTTCCAAGAAAGGGAAGGATGAGGAGGATGAAAGGTTTGAAGGTGAAGGGATGAGGCACAGAGAGGGGTTGTTTGAGGGGGGGCAGAGGAAAGAAGAAGGTTGGGGGGGGCGGGGGTGGAGGTATGAGATAGAAGGGAGACGAAGTGGGGAGGAGGCAGCTTTGAGGAGGAGGGGGGAGGAGGGAGAATTGGAGAGGAACGGTATGGGGGGAGATTTGAATGGGAGGGGTTGGGGGGGAGTTTTGAAGGGGAGGAGTGAGGGGGGAGTTTAGGAGGGGAAGGGCAAGGGGGGAGTTCAGGAGTGGAAGGGCAAGGGGGGAGTTCAGGAGTGGAGGGGTAGGGGGGGAGTTTAAGAGTGGCGGGGCAAGGGGGGAGTTTAGGAGTGTAGGTGCAAGGGGAGGGATTTGGATGGGAGGGGCAAGAGGGGAGTTTAGAAAGTGGATGATTAATGAAAGACGAACATTGAAAACAAATTGGGTTTGTTGTGATTTTCAAGTTAGCAATCCGGTTCAGAATGATGGAGGAGGGATGGAATGAATGTGAATTTAGACCATGTAGTGAGGGAGACGTATAAGATATTGAATTTCTTTTTTTTGAGGTGGAATGAGTTGGAGAGGAAATTGAGAAAAGCCTTTTAAATAGGAAGAAAAACAGCGTGTTGTAAAATACCACTGAGTAAAACACTGAAGGGGAAAGGTTATACATATTTAAATAATATTTAAACAGAACCGTGAACAATCTTATGTGCACAAAAATACCAACGGGGGGAGAGCCGAGAGGGACCACCACGAGTCACGTGAAGGGCAAACGGTGGATCAAACAGCCTTACCCTAAAACACAGAATAAGATATAACTATCGAATAGGGGTATTCTATGATTGGCTGACGTGTATGCTTGTGGACTAATTATGGGACGCCCTTTTGACCTTTACACAGCTCCGGAGGCAGGAGGCGCAGAATAACCAATAATAATAATAATAAAGCACACAATCAAAAAAAAAGTCCTCATATCCGCAACAATATATATATATATATATATATATATATATATATATATATATACATACACATACATACATATATATATATATATATATATATATATATATATATATATATATATATATACATACACATACATACATATATATTATATATATATATATATATGTATATATATATATATATATATATATATTTGTCCATTCTCTACTCATGTCCTTATAATTCATGTAAAAGTGTACTCATGTCTGTACAAGCTGTACTATATATGACACTTCGACTGCGGCATAATCAACACTTGTTCGGATGTCATTTGTAAGTTGAATTCTTGTAATTTTGACTCTTTTTCACAATTATCTTTTCATCATTTTTTTGGAATGTTGTGGTTATGTGAAAATTCCAATAGCTTTTGATATTATCAACATTATTATACTAAAAGTTACATTTCCAGTAAAGCATGTCTACAATCTATGCGATCGCTGCAGAACCAGCCATGTGGAGGTGGGTGGGGGGAGTGGAGGGGATGAGTTTGGTTGGGGAGGTGGGTGGGGGGGCGGAGTGAGACTAAATTTGGAAATAATTAAACTTTTCGAAATGTTTATAGTTTGTACATTTGAGATTCTTTGGTATTTCGTATGAAAAGTCAATTTTCTGCTCCATTCGGTACAATCTTGTGACTCATGCACCTTCAACCGGTGCTTTTGTCACAGGTGTGATAAAAAACAAGACAATACACTTTTTCTCGTGGTGTTGCCTTTTGCATATTTATCGCACCAGGTGGTTCCATTTTTGTCGAGAACATCATGATTTGAACTTTGTTTTCGGGATACGTAAGAGAAGTCCCTTTTCCACAGACAAGCACGTAAGGACACAAAGACAAATTGACTTAGAACATGGCATTTGTAGATGGGATCACAACATATTGAGGACAGTTCTCAAACTACAACATGGCCAAGCAGGAGACGAATCGATTTCCTTGCATGTTTGAACTTCACCAAATGCCTAAATTACCATTTAACAGCTCAGATTGCAACACAAATAATAGCTAAACAATAAAGGTTTTGTGATAATTATTGCATCAAATGCCCATCATAAAGATCTGATGAATGCTATAAATACTACTCCTGCTGCTACTACTACTGTTACTGCTACTAATACTATGGTTACTGCTATGGTTACTACTATGGTTACTACTATGGTTACTATAATACTATGGTTACTACTATGGTTACTGCTCCTTACACTACTACTACTACTACTGTTATTGCTACTAATACTATGGTTACTGCTATGGTTACTACTATGGTTACTACTATGGTTACTATAATACTATGGTTACTACTATGGTTACTGCTCCTTACACTACTACTACTACTACTGTTACTGCTACTAATACTATGGTTACTGCTATGGTTACTACTATGGTTACTACTATGGTTACTATAATACTATGGTTACTACTATGGTTACTGCTCCTTACACTACTACTACTACCACTGTTACTGCTACTAATACTACTAATACTACTGCTACTACTGCTAGTGCTACTAATACGACTGTTACTGCTACTAATACTACTGCTACTACTGCTAGTGCTAGTAATACTAATGCTACCACTGTTACTGCTACTAATACTACTGCTACTATGGTTACTGCTCCTTACACTACTACTACTACTGTTACTGCTACTAATACTACTGTTACTACTGCTAGTGCTACTAATACTACTGTTACTGCTACTAATACTACTGCTACTACTGCTAGTGCTACTGATACTTCTGCTACTAATACTACTGTTACTGCTACTAATACTACTGCTAGTACTGCTACTAATACTACTGTTACTACTACTAATACTACTGCTAGTGCTACTTGTAGTGAAAATATACCAAAGGTGAACCCGGGAGTGATGCTCGCTTAAACCACTGAGGGGCGTCTATAAGACCTGGGACATCCGCGACGCTGAGCCACTCCTGTGACATTTACTATGACATGTAGTCTTGGAGTCTTGAATGGTACATACCCGCACATATATGCTAGACTCGCTTGCTTTGACTATTATTATCGATCCTTTCTGTATGATGCCTAGATCCTGATAGCTATTGCATGATTGTATTTTACAGGATGATACCAAAGATCTAATTGTGATTAAACCTACCTATGGGACAAAGTTGTGGACCTGATTGATTTCCACGACATTTAATCACAATTAAGATCTACGGAAATGGCGGGACACAAGATGATCAATGTGCCGACATTCGGCGCCGACCCGCAAACTGAGGATTCGGGCTCGGAGTTCACTCACTGGCTCAAAATGCTGGAGAACCAGTTCGGAGCCCAGGATACCGTTCCCACCGCTGAAACGAAGCTGTCTGTGATGCAGACTAAAGTCGACCACCGCGTCTACAGGAGCATCGCACGATGTACGACGTACGATGCCGCCGTGGCAGAGCTAAAGCGAATTTACATTAAGAAACGGAGCGTGGTGTACAACAGGTATCTGCTCTCAACACGGCGTCAACAGCCCACCGAGTCGATCGATCGCTTCGCCCAGGAGCTGCGACACCTACTTGCAGACAGTACACAAGAGGTACGTACGCACGAGCAAGTCCAGGACGATCTTGTCCGAGATGCTTTTGTCTCTGGGATCAGCTCTTCGGTTCTGAGGCTCAGACTTTTGGAGACAGCTGACCTGACATTCGCGGAGGCACTACAGGTGGCCCACGTCTACACTGAGGCCCGGGAACAATCTACAGCCTATGACCACACACGTCATTGCGGGGACCTCTTAACTCGCGCGACTGGAGAGGGCTACCGCCGAGGATACGGGAGCGGACTCGACTACGGCAGAGCCCCTGGCCGCTCCCGAGGTGGACTCAGATTCCGGCTTGGCGGCAGCCACGGCGGCCAGGCCAAGGCCTGAACGAAACGCGACGTGTTACTTCTGTGGCAATCGACAGCATCCCAGGTCGGCGTGTCCAGCTCGGGAAGCAATATGCCATTTGTGTTCGACTAAAGGACATTTTGCAAAAGTCTGCAGGAAGACCGCGCGGGGCACACGAGCTCGCGCGACCTTGAATGGGCTTATCGCCGAGCCAACGGACCGGGCACAGAGCGGGGCGCCTCACCCGGCTTTGATGAGCGGTCCTCCTCCTCGTGGGCCCCTGGCTGCACACTCGTCCTTGGTGAGATACATCGGGCCGCCAAAACAAATGGCGCGAACACGACCGGCCACGGAGCGACCGTCCTTGACTGGCATCCGAATGCCCTCCTCAAACAAACGACAAGCTCCTGCTTTGAAAGCACCTCTTGCTTTGCGACAAATGCTGCACGTGACACGAGCGCCATCCGATGGCAGCTCGTACGAACTACATGCTCTTGCTCCAGCACATGAAACTGCAGATGGCTGCGATCCTTCTCGTGTGACGCGATCGCCATCTGACGGCAGCTCGTACGAACTACACGCTCTTGCTCCAGCATGACCAACTATGCGTTTGGCACGGGGGCCCTCCATAGGCTGCTCAAACGACCGGAAAACTGCAGCCGGTGTGGGATCCACACGCGAAGCGCGATCTTCTCGCTTGGACGGCTCAATACCTACCGGATCCTCCGGCCTTGCTCAGGCAATTATTCCGCTCATGGTCGAAGGCATTTTTGCGCGGGCCTTAGTCGACACGGGGTCTACAGATAGTTTTATCGATCAACAGCTGGTGCGTCAACATGGGTGGCCGGTCCTCGGGACTACACGACGGATCTTCATGGCCTCCCAAAGACTTAGGCTCAGCACAAAGGGGGAATGTCGATTGAAACTTGTGATAAAGGGATGCATGTTTCCAGATGTACATCTCATGGTCTTGCCTGCATTATGTGCTGACATTCTGTTAGGACACGATTTTCTTAGGCGACATGGACGTTTGGAAATGGAATTCGGTGGGACGGACACGCTTGCTGTGTGTGCACTCGCGAAAATCGACATTGAGCCTCTTTCGCTGTTCCCCAACCTGACCACTGACTGCACTCCTGTAGCAGTAAAATCACGGCGCTACTCATGAGCAGACGCGCAATTCATTGCGGAGGAAACGGCCCAGCTCTTAAAGGAAGGTATCATAGAACCTAGTCGGTCACCGTGGCGGGCCCAGGTCTTAGTGGTGCGAAGTGAGGCCCATCGCCGACGCATGGTAATCGACTACTCACAGACGGTTAATCGCTTTACACAGCTGGATGCCTACCCCTTACCGGGGATGGACACGCTAGTACGACAGGTGGCCCAGTACTCCGTCTACAGCACTCTCGATCTGCGTAGTGCATATCATCAGATCCCCATCTCTAGGGCTGATCGCATCTATACCGCCTTTGAATCGGGTCAAAGGTTATACCAGTTCACCCGACTACCTTTTGGGGTGACGAACGGGGTCTCCTGTTTTCAGAGGGCTATGGACGACTTCGTTACTAAGGAGAACTTGACAGATGTCTTTGTATATCTGGACAATCTTACGGTTTATGGGTATGACCAGGGGCATCACGATGCTAATCTGAAGCGCTTCCTCGAGGTCGCGCAGAGGTATCGCCTAACCATGAATGAGGCTAAGTGTCGTTACTCTCTACACACGATAGATCTTCTGGGGTACACCGTGACCCATGGCTCTGTCTCTCCGGATAAGGAGCGTCTGCGACCTTTGCTCGATATGGCTCCGCCTAGCGATCGAGCTTCGCTGAAGCACGCTCTCGGGCTGTTCGCCCACTATTCAAAGTGGGTGCAAAATTTCTCCGTGAAGCTCCGCCCCCTCGTGGCCTGCGACACGTTCCCCATGAGCCCGGCCGCCTTGGCGGCCTTCGGGGGCCTTAAGGCTGACATCGCTGGCGCCGCCGTGGCGACGATCGACGAGAGCGAATCTTTCGTTTTAGAAAGTGATGCCTTGGATCATGCGATAGCGGAGACTCTCTCCCAAGGGGGGCGCCCTGTGGCTTTCTTTTCGCGGACTCTCACCTCCGCTGAGCAGAGGCATTCATCTGTTGAAAAGGAAGCGTACGCGATCGTCGAGTCAATTCGGCGATGGCGACCGTACTTACTCGGGCGATGCTTCCAAATCATCATGGACCAACAAAGCGTTGCGTTCATGTACGACACCTTACATGCTCAACGTAATAAGAAGGAGAAAATCACTCGCTGGCGTATCGAACTCGCCGACTTCTGCTATACCATCAAATACCGCCCGGGGAAGGATAACCTGGTCGCCGACACCTTATCGAGGCCGGCTACGTGCGCGGGTATCATAACTCTGGAGGGTCTGCGCACTTTGCACGACACTATGTGTCATCCAGGGGTGGCGCGTTTCGCTCATTTTGTGCATAGTGGTAATCTGCCTTACTCGATTGAGGACATCCGCCGGATCTGCCGTGACTGCACTATATGTGCGGAACTCAAACTGCGTTTTTACAACCCTCCCATGGGGACGCTGGTTAGGGCTACTAGACCGTGGGAGAGATTGGCGATGGATTTCAAAGGACCGCTGCCGGAGTCGAGTAACTCTCGTTATCTGCTCACTATCGTTGATGAGTACTCGCGATTCCCTTTTGCTTACACGTGCGGGGATATGACGGCTGCCACGGTCATACGGTGCCTGCAGAATATGTTTTCTATGTTTGGGTATCCGGCCTACGTGCATACCGATCGGGGTGCGGTGTTCCTGTCTCAGGAGGTGAGAGGTTATTTGCTCCAAAATAATGTCGCTTCGAGTTACACCACACCGTACAGGCCCCAGGTGAAAGGGCAGATCGAATGCTTCAATGGGATTATATGGAGGGCCGTCATGCTAAGCCTCAGGACCCTCGGCCGGGTCCTCGATAAATGGGCTTGGTCGCTACCTGCGGCTCTGAACTCGATCAGGGCTCTCCTATGTACGGCCACCAACCAGACTCCTCACGAAAGACTGTTCCACCACCCTAGAAGCTCGGGTAGTATCCGATCTTTACCCAGCTGGCTCGCTGAGCCGGGGCCGGCCTATCTCAAACGAGCGGTTCGCACAAGCAAGTACGACCCCTTAGTAGATAAGGTGCAGGTACTCCAGGCTAATCCCGAGCATGCTCGTGTGATGACGGCAGATGGACGCGAGTCCACTGTCTCCGTACCCCATCTCGCCCCATGTGGGGTCATCGACCCTTATAGGGATATCGACGAACCGATCTACGAGTCTATGGACTCGACCGAAGCTTCCTCTATGGAACTTCTGCCGTCACTTCCGTCATCACATACACCGCTGCCTGAAGGCTCTGAGGTGCCCCCTCCGACACCGGCCTCCAGCGGCTACTCTGAAGCAGGGGACTCCGGGCTTGGGGACGCCGTGCCCGGTAGTTTCCGGACACGAGCTGGCAGGGTAGTTCGCCACCCCGAACGCTACGGGTGGACCGACTGACATGGAATGACGTACCCCAATCAATTAATGCTGACACTCGCTTGAGACCTGCCTAGCGGCAGTATAGTTCTAACGGCGGGGAGAATGTAGTGAAAATATACCAAAGGTGAACCCGGGAGTGATGCTCGCTTAAACCACTGAGGGGCGTCTATAAGACCTGGGACGGCCGCGACGCTGAGCCACTCCTGTGACATTTACTATGATATGTAGTCTTGTAGTCTTGAATGGTACGTACCCACACATATATGCTAGACTCGCTTGCTTTGACTATTATTATCGATCCTTTCTGTATGATGCCAAGATCCTGATATCTATGGCATGATTGTATTTTACAGGATGATACCAAAGATCTAATTGTGATTAAACCTACCTATGGGACAAAGTTGTGGACCTGGTTGATTTCCACGACACTACTAATACTACTGCTACTACTGCTAGTGCTACTAATACTACTGCTACTTCTGCTACTAATACTACTGCTACTACTGCTAGTGCTACTAATACTACTGTTACTGCTACTAATACTACTGTTACTACTGCTAGTGCTACTAATACTACTGCTACTTCTGCTACTAATACTACTGTTACTGCTACTAATACTACTGCTACTACTGCTACTAATACTACTGTTACTACTACTAATACTACTGCTAGTGCTACTAATACGACTGCTACTACTGCTAGTGCTACTAATACTACTGTTACTGCTACTAATACTACTGCTACTATGGTTACTGCTCCTTATACTACCACTACTACTACTACTACTACTACTACTGTTACTGCTCCTAATACTACTGCTACAACTGCTAGTGCTACTAATACTACTGTTACTGCTACTAATACTACTGCTAGTGCTACTCATACTACTGCTACTACTGCTAGTGCTACTAATACTACTGTTACTGCTACTAATACTACTGCTACTATGGTTACTGCTCCTTATACTACTACTACTACTACTACTACTACTACTACTACTACTACTGTTACTGCTACAAATACTACTGTTACTACTGCTACTGCTACTAATACTACAAATAATACTGCTACTACTGCTAGTGCTACTGATACTGCTGTTATTTCTACTAATACTACTGCTACTACTGCTTGTGCTACTAATACTACTGCTACTAATACTACTGTTACTGCTACTAATACTACTGCTAGTGCTACTAATACTACTGCTACTACTGCTAGTGCTCCGAATACTACTGTTACTGCTACTAATACTACTGCTACTATGGTTACTGCTCCTTATACTACTACTACTACTGTTACTGCTACTAATACTACTGTTACTACTGTTACTGCTACTAATACTACTAATACTACTACTACTGCTAGTGCTACTAATACTACTGTTACTGCTACTACAACTACTGCTACGACAACTACTGCTACGACTGCTAGTGCTAGTAATACTAATGCTACGACTGCTAGTGCTACTAATACTACTGTTACTGCTACTAATACTACTGCTACCACTGTTACTGCTTCTAATACAACTGCTACTACTGCTAGTGCAACTAATTTTTTTTATTTTTTATTTTTTTTGTATACTGAATCGAGGCTCGTGAAAGAGCTAACATTTACTTCACAAACAAATCAACCAGACAAACAAAATATATAAAAAGAGGGAGCGGAAAACAAGATGGGGAGAGAAGGGGAAGCACACAAACACAACATTTGAGAGCAGGGAGATGTGTGGAAGGGAGAGGGCTTGGGGGGAGGAGGCGTGGGAAGGGGGGGGGGGAGGGAGAAGTATAAAACACAAGGACACCAAGGACTTCCAGGACAGAAGTTGGTATTTCAAAAAAGTAGAATTGGGGTGAAATTAGCGGGGGTAGAAAAGATCAAGGTTTTGGATGGGGGAAGATAAGAGATGGTGGTGAACAGCTGTTTTAAAGACCTGGAGAGTGGAGTGGGATTGAAGAGAGTGAGGGACTTTGTTCCAGAGGTGGGAGAAAAGAGGAATGAAGGAGTGAAGGTGAGCAGAGAGTCTTGATTTTGGCAGTTTGACCATAAGAGGGTTGCAGGCACATCTTGTGCGACCTGTAGGAATATTTGTGGGACAGAGCCCAGAGAGAGCTGGGGGGGCAAGGCCAGAGAGGAGTCGGTAGAAGACGGAAAGACCACCAACCTGCCTGCGGTGAGTGAGTGAGAGGCCCTTGGAGTTAGTTTCATCGCGGGAGATTCCAATGATTCTGAATGCTTTGGTTTCAACAGCGTGAAGACGAGCTAGGTGAGAGGCAGGAGCACCAGCCCAGAGGGGAGAGCAGTATTCCATTGAGCTGCGGATGAAAGCCTTGTATGTGGTGAGGAGCTCAGGTGTGCCAAGGAAGGACTTCGCATGACGGAGGATGCCCAGTCGGTGACTGGCTTTGGAGGCCAGGTTTGAAATGTGGTTTTCCCAGGAAAGATCATGGCAGATAGTGAGCCCCAAAAGCTTGAGTGGCAGAACTTCTTGGAGAGGATTATTCAGAAAGTGGATGGGAGGGTTGTCCAGTCGGTCTTTTCGGAGAGACATCGTAAGAGTGTGAGATTTGTCAGGATTGAAAGACATGTTCCACTTGTTTGCCCAGTCTGTGATTTTGTCCAGGTCTGCAGAGAGTGAGGAGGCTGCAGACTGCCGACCTGAGGGATGAAGAATGGAGCGACAGAGAGTAGAGTCATCAGCAAAGATATACAGAGGATTTTCAAGAGAGTCAGAGAGATCATTGATGAAGACCAGAAAAAGCACAGGGCCCAGAACACTGCCTTGTGGAACTCCAGCCTGAACAGGAAGAGGAGATGAGAGAAACCCATTCAGGGCCACACGTTGACTACGACTAGAGAGGAAGTCCGCCAGCCATGTGTGGAGATTTCCATGGATACCAAAAGAGGAGAGTTTGGTGAGCAGAGCGGGGTGCCAGACCGTATCGAATGCACGTGATATGTCAAGGGAGACTGCTCTAATTTCCTGTTTGGCATTGAGGACCTCCATCCATTGTTGAGAAAGCAGAAGCAGCATGTCCAGAGTAGAGTGTCCAGGTCTGAAACCAAATTGATGATCAGAGATCAAGCCATTGGAGAAGAGGAAAGATTTCATATCTGAAGCAATGATGGATTCCATGACTTTGCTGATAATTGGGAGAAGGCTGATTGGTCTG
This sequence comes from Myxine glutinosa, assembly GCF_964187855.1. Classification (NCBI taxonomy): domain Eukaryota; kingdom Metazoa; phylum Chordata; class Myxini; order Myxiniformes; family Myxinidae; genus Myxine; species Myxine glutinosa. The sequence goes on along the minus strand of NC_136263.1, from coordinate 30,038,789 downwards.
TATTTGCTGGGATCTGTTTTTACACCTTTTTTGTGCAAGGTGTAAAATACTACTGCAACTACTGCTAGTGCTACTAATACTACTGTTACTGCTACTAATACTACTAATACTACTGCTACTACTGTTACTGCTACTAATACTACTGCTACTACTGCTAGTGCTACTAATACTACTGAAACTACTGCTAGTGCTACTAATACTACTGTTACTGCTACTAATACTACTAATACTACTGATACTACTGTTACTGCTACTAATACTACTGCTACTACTGCTAGTGCTACTAATACTACTGCAACTACTGCGAGTGCTACTAATACTAATACTACTGCTACTCCTGTTTCTGCTAATAATACTACTTCTACTATTGTTACGGATACTAATACTATGGCTACTACTGCTAGTGCTACGAATACTACTGCTACTACTGCTAGTGCTACTAATACTACTGCTACTACTGCTCGTGCTGCAACTACTACTGTTACTGCTACTAATACTATTGTTACCACTGTTACTGCTACTAATACCACTGCTACTACTGTTACTGCTACTAATACTACTGCTACTATTGTTACTGCTACTAATACTACTGCTACTATTGTTACTGCTACTAATACTACGGATACTACTGCTAGTGCTGCGAATACTACTGCTACTACTGCTACTAATACTACTGCTACTACTACTAGTGCTACAACTACGACTGTTACTGCTACTAATACTGCTGCTACCACTGTTACTGCTACTAATACCACTGCTACTACTGTTAATACTACTGCTACTACTGCTACTGCTACTACTGCTACTACTGCTAGTGCTACAACTACTACTGTTACTGCTACTAATACTACTGCTACTATTGTTACTGCTACTAATACTACGGCTACTACTGCTAGTGCTACGAATACTACTGTTACTGCTACTAATACTACTGCTACCACTGTTACTGCTACTAATACCACTGCTACTACTGTTACTGCTACTAATACTACTGCTACTTCTGCTACTAATACTACTGCTACTACTGCTACTGCTACTAATACTACTGCTACTACTGCTATTGCTACAACTACTACTGTTACTGCTACTAATACTACTGCTACTATTGTTACGGCTACTAATACTATGGCTACTACTGCTAGTGCTACGAATACTACTGCTACTACTACTGTTACTACTGCTACTACTGGTTGTGCTACAACTACGACTGTTACTGCTACTAATACTACTGCTACCACTGTTACTGCTACTAATACTACTGCTACCACTGTTACTGCTACTAATACTATGGCTACTACTGCTACTACTACTAATACTACTGCTACTACTGGTTGTGCTACAACTACGACTGTTACTGCTACTAATACTACTGTTACTACTGCTACTGCTACTAATACTACTGCTACTACTGCTATTGCTACAACTACTACTGTTACTGCTACTAATACTACTGCTACTATTGTTACTGCTACTAATACTACTGCTACTACTGCTATTGCTACAACTACTACTGTTACTGCTACTAATACAACTGCTACTATTGTTACGGCTACTAATACTATGGCTACTACTGCTAGTGCTACGAATACTACTGCTACTACTACTAATACTACTGCTACTACTGGTTGTGCTACAACTACGACTGTTACTGCTACTAATACTACTGCTACCACTGTTACTGCTACTAATACTACTGCTACCACTGTTACTGCTACTAATACTATGGCTACTACTGCTACTACTACTAATACTACTGCTACTACTGGTTGTGCTACAACTACGACTGTTACTGCTACTAATACTACTGCTACCACTGTTACTGCTACTAATACTACTGCTACCACTGTTACTGCTACTAATACTACTGCTACCACTGTTACTGCTACTACTACTACTACTAGTGCCACTAGTGGAGCTACTACTACTACTACTACTACTACTGCTACTACTTTAAAGGCCCAAATTATTCCCACCTTCATAGGGGGTTGGTCATGCAACCTTTTTGCCTCAAGTCTTTCACAAACAGGCTGGCTAGGCCTTGAAATTGGACATTAAGGTGGCAGTAATTTGTTGAGGGTGCCAATGACAAGTCTTCTCCTCTTCACTAAAGACACCCTCGGATCGTTAATACAAATGTCCAACAACACCCTCAGGTGCTGGCAGACCGTTCATCCGGATGAAAGTCCCTTGGAGGAACGGAGCCGCAAGCTGATGAGTCGCCCTGCCTGTGAAACACCAGGGTGGTGCTGGTAGTTTATAGATGGGTCGACATTCAAAGCCAGGCTCAGATGGGGAGTGTGCGTACCTCTAGGGCCTAGGCCATCCTACCAGCCTAGTGAATACTTTGAAGAGCCATACAAATGTTTTTCCTGCATTTCATAGGATTTATTCCACAAGATGTGACACGCATCTCTCGTTTATAGACAAATGAGTTATCCACATCATCGAGGAATCCATTTAACTAGGACGACCCCCATGCGGTTTCATAATATACATTTGCGTTAACAAATATCAAGTAGATTCGCCGAACAGTTTTCCCCCAAGGTCTTGAGTTGTGATTCCAAAGCATCCCGGTATGTGAACACAAACATGAATGGAATTGCAAACTCGGTTTCAACTTTCCATGATTGGAGACAAGATCATATGGGGGTGAACACTTGCGCATCATCTCACATCGTATGAGTCGATGAATTATCTGAACCATTGTTGAGGTAGATGTGACAACTATTAACCACCGTGGGAAAACAGGTGAAGTGATGAAACCGGTGCGAAACCTTTAAAGTAAAAGAGAGGTTTTAGGCTAATACCAGAAACGTCACTTAACATTCTTTCCCACGGTGGTTTAGGAGAAAGTTTATTGTAGTTATTTTCTCACTGAAGCAAGCCAACTCTAGTATTTATAAAGACTGGTTTGCCATCATTTTTAAAAACACGCACACACACACACACTTATATATGTGTATATATATATATATATTGTTGTGGATCTGCCGCTGGCCTTCTCCCCTTATCTAGGGGGGATTAATCCCCTTGTCTTTACTGACCTGGCACGACCCGAGACCTATTACGTCCCTTCCGGACAGCGCCAAATAGGGTTTCGGGACCAAATTCGCTCGTACCTAAGTACTAGCGCTGCCCTGGAAGCGCGGAAATAAGCCTCGCACGAACCACGTGTGATGGTGATACGCCGAGCGGTTTGCGTACACGTGATCCGCGCCGTTATCGATAGTGGAACCCGATTCAAGCGGTTTTACCCGTGCCACGCTTAGTCAATGGAGAAATCACAAAGACGATCGAATTCAGAAGAAAAGGAAGAACAAATAGGTTTAATTATTATGCATGTATTTACAGCTCAGGACGAAGAGACACAGGGAAGCTTAGACAGTCTTATTCTTAATACCCAAGGACAAACGGGCCTGTCTCACTCACACTCACACGGGGATTGCAGATGGGCAGGATGATGTTCTCCAGCGCCACGGTGGTCGTCCAGGCTCGGCCCCGTCTGGCTCTCCACGGTCCCCGGCCTGTCCCGCGAAGATGGAGGTAGGCGAAGGCAGGAACTCGTATCGTGTCACTCGAACAAACGGGTAATCTCGGGGCGAACGGTAGAGGGCGGACTTAGCGTGGCTGGCAGTTATTCAGCCGCGTTCACTCGCTTTGGCCAAACCGCGCAAGTTATCAATGCCCTGGCTGCGCCTACGTATCTCTCGTAACCAAGTTCATACAGTGCGAATGATTCTCTTCAAGCGCGTCTCCCTTCTCAGAACTCAGAAGTCACTCCAGCGCACCTCTCCCATAACTCTGGGGGCGCCCGACTGAACTCACGCGCAACTCAACTGAGTACTGACGAGCACCTCTCCCTCATCATAACTGAGGTGGGGTCTTCGCGCAATCGGTTTTATTGCCAACCCTCTTAGCCCGATCGATGTTCCAACCACGCCCTGTGACGCAGTGCTGCAGCCACATGCTGTGAGCCCTGATTGGTGGCTCATACTTACCGCCCCCACTGCTGCTGCGCCGACCTCAACCCTCCTCCACCTTCCGAGGCCCACCTCGTGTTAACTCGCGCCCAGCACAATTAGGGCTTTTTAGCCGCAATGGATCGAGCCTATGGACGTGGAATGGTTTGTAGAAATAGGGCATATCCTCCTGTCTTTACAACAACGCAGGATTAACATTGGAAGGGGCCTACTCTCAAATGAGGCTACATGTTGCTTGTGTGACTATCTATGGGGCGCAAACCTTTAACCTTTATTGACTTTACTGTACACATCTCAAAACCGCAGCAACATATACAGTACCGATAGAAAGTCTACAACCCCTTTCAAAATTTTCACATTTTTTACCTCATAGCCTGGAATTAAAATGCATTAAATCTGACTTTTTCCACCTTTATTTATACATCGTAACCCACAACTTCCAAGTGAAAAACAAATTCGACAAATTTCAGGAAATTAATCAAAAAATAATAAACTAGAATATCTTGGTTGGATAAGTGCCCCCCCCCCCCACCACCTATATTAGCAATTGTAAATTTGCTCAGGTGGAACCAATCATCTTCAAAATCACACACCAAGTTAATTGGCCTCCACCTGTGTTCATTTGTAGTGGTTTTGATTATTTCAGAATGAAATCAGCTGTTCCTGTAGGTTTCCTCTGCTGGGTAGTGCATTTCACAGTAAAGTCTCATCCATGAACACCAAGGAGCTTTCAAAAGATCGGGATAAGTTGTGGAAGGGCACAGATCAGGGGATGAGTATAAAAAATATTTCAAAGCCCTTGAATATCCCTTGGAGCCCAGTCAAGACAATCATTAAGAAGTGGAAGGCGTCTGGTACCACCACGACCCTGCCTAGATCAGGCCGTCCCTCTAAACTGGATGACCAAGCAAGGAGGAGACTGATCAGAGAGGCCACCAAGAGGTCAATGGCAACTTTGAAAGAGCTACAGGCCTTCATGGCAAAGACCGGTCACTGTGTGCATGTGACAACAATATCCCAAACACTCTAAAAATCTGGCCTGTATGGTAGATTGGCAAGAAGGAAGCATTTACTCAAAATACCCACCTTGAGTCCCGTTTGAGGTATGCAAAATAACCACTCTGGAGATTCTGAAGCCGTTTTGTGGTCCGACGGAACAAAGATGGAACTCTTTGGCCTAAATGCAAAACGTTACCTTTGGCATAAACCCAACACAGCACATCACCCAAAGAACACCCTCCCTACTGTTAAGCATTGTGGTGGCAGCATCATGTTATGGGGATGTTTCTTATGAGCAGGGACTGGGGCACTTGTC